>NW_004949097.1:1319100-1328328 GCF_000317375.1 Microtus ochrogaster
TAAATAAATAAATTAAAAAAAAATAAATTGATTTTTATTGAGCTTTACATTTTTCTCTGCTCCTGTCCCTGCCTCTCCCCTCCCCTTCAGCCCTCCCCCAAGGTCCCCAACGCTCCTAATTTACTCAGGAGATCTTGTCTTTTTTAAACTTCTAACGCAGATTAGATCCATGTATGTCTCTCTTGGAGTCATTGTTGTCTAGGGTCTCTGAGATTGTGATTTGTAGGCTGGTTTTCTTTGCTTTATGCTTAAAAACCACTTATGAGTGAGTACATGTGATAATTATCTTTCTGGGTCTGGGTTACTTCACTCAAAATGATGTTTTCTAGCTCCATTCATTTGCCTGAAAATTTCAAGACGGCAGACTGTATATTTAAGGTGAAAAAAATCTACAAAGGAATTGCAAAAATGAGCAAGAAATTAGATTAGACTAGATGGCAGAGTTTTAAAAATTATCGACACCAGTGGTAATTTTTTTTTATTTTTATTGAGCTCTACATTTCTCTCTGCTTCCCTCTCTGTCTCTCCCCTCCCCACTTCAACTCTCCCCAAGATCCCAATTTACTTCAGAGATCTTGTCTTTTTCTACTTTCTACTTCCCATGTAGATTAGATCTATGTAAATCGCTCTTAGTGTCCTCATTGATGTCTAAGTTCTCTGGGATTGTGGTTTGTAGGCTGGCTTTCTTTGCTCTATGTTTAAAAACCACCTATGAGTGAGTATCTATGATAATTGTCTTTTTCTGTCTGGGTTACCTCACTCAATGTTTTCTAGCTCAATCCATTTGCCTGCAAAATTCAAGATGTCATTATTTTTTTTTCTGCTGTGTAGTACTCCATTGTGTAAATGTACCATATTTTCCTTACCCATTCTTCAGTTGAGGGGCATTTAGGTTGTTTCCAGGTTCTGGCTATGACAGACAATGCTACTATGAACATAGTTGAGCACATGTCCTTGTGGCACGATTGAGCATCCTTTGGCTATAAACCCATAAGTAATATTACTGGGTCTTGAGGAAGGTTGTTTCCTAATTTTCTGAGAAATCGCCACACTGACATCCAAAGGGGCTGTACCAGCTTGCACTCCCACCAGCAATGCAGGAGTGTTCCCTTTTCCCCACAACCTCTTCAGCATAAGTTGTCGTCAGTGTTTTTGATCTTGGCTATTCTTACAGGTGTAAGATGGAATCTCAGAGATGTTTTGATTTGCATTTCTCTGATGACTAAGGATGTTGAACATTTCCTTAAGTGTCTTTTAGCCATTTTAGATTCCTCTGTTGAGAGTTCTTTGTTTAGGTCTGTACTTCATTTTTTTTTATTGGATTATGTGTTCTTTTGGTGACCAGTTTCTTGAGTTCTTTGTATATTTTGAAAACCAGACCTCTGTCTGATGTGGGGTTAGTGAAGATCTTTTCCCATTCTGTAGGCTGTCGTTTTGTCTTGTTGACAGTGTCCTTTGCTTTACAGAAGCTTCTCAGTTTCAGGACCAGTGGTAATTTATAATGAGGCCTTGACACTAAGATAGATTTTATTGATTTACTGGAATCAGATGAGGTGCTAGCACACAAAACTTGCAGAGAGATCTTTTGTTTGGATGTTGAAGCCGGCCAGATCCACTTACCACACAGCCAAGTTTCTGTTTTCCACAAGAAAAAACACGAAGTCTCAGAGCGACACCCACACTACAAAAACTCAGAATCGAGAGTGAAAGTTTTGCTAGAGAGGTGGCCAGCAGTTAGGAGTGCATACTGATTTTGCAGAGCGTTTGAGCTCAGTTCCCGGAGCCTAGATCTAGCAGTTCTCAATCACCTGTAATCCACTATTCAGACCTCTGGGGGCTCAATACCTCCCCCCCTCTCCCTATAGCCTCCCCCATTTAAAAAATTATTTAAATGCGTTAAGTTGAAAACTTTCTCAGCAGGGTATGGTGGCTCCCCTGTAATCTCAACATTTAGGAGGCAGAGGTTTGGTGGGAGTTCAAGGCCAGCAGGCCAGCCTGGGCAACACGATGGCTTACTGTCCAGCATCAGCGGCAAAGTGAAACTGTCTCAAACAAGACAGAAACCAGCTAAGGAACTAATTAAACAAAACACCCAAAGACACACAAAACAAAACTATCATCTGACTTGACAAACATGTTTGGACATGGCATCTGGCTAATAAGAATGCATGTTTAGGTGGTATTTGTAAATGCTTAATGAAATTAAATCACAGGATAGACAATGATATGTTTTAATATGCCAAGTACATTTAAGGATTTCAGAAGAAGACAGGGCAGTTTTCAAGATGTCCCTAATTATCCGACACTCTTCCTGCCAAGAGGGTGGGTCTGGTCCCCCCTCAGATCTAGGCTGGCCTTAGGCATTTGTCCATAGTCAGTAAACTACAGCAGGGCGTGATGACGCGTGAACTCCCAGGCAAGGCCAGAGCCTTGCGGCACCCGCATGGCATCTTGGAGGGCTTGGTCACCAAATGCTCTCTCCTGGGACACAGCTGCCACACAGGGGTGCACATTTAGCCTCTCTGGTCCGCAGTGCCAGCTGAGCCCAGCCTGCCAGCTGCCGCCACCAAAGCAAGAAATGATCGTCTTGTTCCCACTGTCCAGTTGAATCTCAGAGCTGAATTCATGTCTGTGTCGACAGGAGGGAACCGTGTGCTTTGTTATCATGCTGGCTTTCATTTCGACAGAGTTCTAAGCCAGCTTTGTCAAAGCCCAAGGCTTTTATCCCTAAGGAAACAGGTAGAGCCACAGGCACCAGCATTCCCCTGAAAGGGCGTATGCTCTGAAGTGTTAAAAATGTTCTCATAAACAGAATGATTATAACTTCTGTGTGTTCCCTAACTGTTGCAACACACAGAAGGGGATAGAGAGTCGGCATGAATGAAATAATTAGACATATTGTTGTATCTTATTTTTTTTTCAGGATCACAATGGTTTATTTTTTCCAGAAGAAATAAAAACATAGGAATCAAATATCCATTTTTCTTTTCAGAATTCCAAGTGAATAATTGAATTAAACTTGGGAATAGTAGGTGACTTCCCTGAATTCTTACAAGGGAATACAACTGAAAGGCTCATGTGTTGTTTGGATCAATATAAATGAAAAATTTCCAGCATTACAGTCATTACTAGCAAATCTCTGTTGATAACAACCACAACAATCTACTAACGTGGATTTTTGGATTTTCAGCTTGGGTTGGACTTTTAAAGGCTGAACAATGTCACGGGGGAGCATCTGGTCTCTCCTCAGGCATTCCTTGCAATAAGCTTATAATCAGGGCAGGAGAAGGTCACAGCTAAACTTCTATTTTATGTTAGACCTGTAACTCTCTTGAGGACAGGAAGCACATTGTTTGACATATCATTGCTGGAGCACCACTTCGAAGGGGACTCTTCACTATCAACTTGACTGAGTCTGGAATCACCTAGGAGACACACCTCTGGGCGTGTCTTTGAGAGCATTTCATTCAGCATGTAGTGAAGACCTTCCTGGGATGCGGCTGGCACATGCCATAGGCTGAACTTCTGGACTGAATTTTTACAAAGGAGATAGCAAGTGGAACGCCAGCGTTCGTCTCTCTCTGCTTCCTGACTGTGGATGCGAGGTGACCAGCCACCTCCCGCTCCTGCCACCATGCCTTCTCACCTCAGCCCTTAGCTTGCTTCTGCAGGGGTCTTGTCAGAGCAATGAGAAAGGGAACTAAACAATCGCTGAGTGTACTCACTAAATGAAGAAGGCTAAGGCGCACTCATAGGTAATGTGATCTTACATCATGATGTGGGCTATTGTTGATTAACACTGCTCTGCAGTGCCTGACTATGGCAGAAAGAAGCATGGCAGCAGGCAGACAGGCTTGACACTGGAGCAGTAGCAAAGGAGGCAGGGGGAGAGAGAAAGAGAGAGAGAGAGAGAGAGAGAGAGAGAGAGAGAGAGAGAGAGAGAGAGAGCAAACAAAAGCCTCCATCATCAAATCAAAGGTTCCCAGTCATCCAGGAGAAACTGGATCCTGAGGTAGTGAGATGGAATTCTCGGTCAAGAATTCTGGAAGAAGCTGGCATCTGGGGAGACGCCTAAGGAAGGTACAAGCAGGGAGCAGCAGACAGTGAGCATCACCAAATCTGGCACTTATCCCTCCATGGAAGGGCCTAGGGAAGGCCTGCTGGCATACGGCTAGAGTTCTGGGCACAGTATAGCTTTTTTTCTGCACCGTAAGCATTTTTGTAATATAGGCCAACTGCTATGGTAACCGTGGGCAGAAACGGTCTATCTTCTATTGTTCTCAAGGACACCATGTCTTTACTAGTAAGAGCTTTTGATGTTCTCTCTCCCTCTTACAGTGCCAAGGGACCAACCTGGTTCAGGGCAAGGATTTTGGAGGACACTTGGCATAAATATATTTGAGTCTGAAGGAGTGTGGAAAACCTGGGTTTTAGGCCAGCTTCTCAGTGACTCAAAAACCACACAACAATTTACCACTCTCATGGACATTACACTTGCTAAGGATAGAAGAAAGAGTATGGACTCCCCGACACCCCCAAACCTGCCCCACTAGAAGCCTCTGTGTCTCAGGTGACAGGAAAGCCACACTTATAGTGACAATAACAACAACAACAACAACAACACTCAAGAGTCAAGTCGGGCATGCTGGTCTGCATCTGTTTTCCCCGCTACCCGAGAGGCTGAGACAAGAGGATTGCTTGACTCTACGAGTTCAAGACCAACCTGGACAACATAGTGAGACCCTACTAAAAACAAACAAGTGAACAAAACCTGTGGGGCTGGGAAGATGGCTCAGCAGGCAAAGGCACCCAAGACCAAGCCTGCTGACTTGAGTTCTATCCTGAAACCCTCATGGTGGAAGAGAGAACCAACCCCCCCCCCCCAAGTTGTTCACATATGAGTCAGGGCATGCTGTCTCTCTCATTCTCTGCCTCTGTCTCTGTCTCTCTCCGAGAAACACATAAATGTTAAATTTAAAGAATCTTAGTTTCTTTGATGTCATTCTTTTCCTTCGTATGCAGTGCTTAGTCCATTAGGGAATCCTGTCGGGTCAACCTTCACACTATACGCCTACTCTGGTAAGTGCTTTTCACTGCTTCAAGTGACAAGCACCTCTTCCTTGCTTTGCTGTCACGGACCCCAGCTGGTCACTGACTCCTGCTCTCGTGAACCCAGCTCCAATCTTGCACTCATTATGGTGCATCCTCATCTGCAGTAGAGGCGTTCTCTTCAAAGTTGACTTTGATCATTTCATCCTGTGCTTGCGCCCTGGAGGGGGCCTGTCCATTTACTGTAGAACAGTCAAAGGCACTGCAACAGCCTTCGGTCCTTACATGGCCTCTGCTTGGTCCTCACGGGAACTCTTCTGGTCCGTGTTTCCCCCTGTGCCCTGTGGGACCCCCTAACCTTCCAGCAACCCTTAGTCACAGAGCCTCATCTTCCTTTGGGACCTTTGCACTGGCTGTTTCCTTGGTACATCTTTGTTCCCAGCCATCCATCTGCCCAGATGCTTGGCTAGCACCCAACACTGTTTTCTGGTCTCATTGTGACCTCACCTGTAAAACTTACATACCATCCTCTTCAAGAATTCCCTAAAATCACTCATTTCCTTCTTCCCTACTTTTTAATTCTTCCATAGCACTTATTACTTCCTAAAATATGATGTCATAGACGACACATGTTTCCTCCACACCTGCTCTGCAAGGGTTTGTTTTTGATTATTCGTTGACACATGTAATTGCCTAGAGTCATATTTGGTTCATTGGAGGCGGGAATAAAGTTTGTGAAGTGAACAAATGATGAGAACATTTAATACTATTTTAGGTCAAACAGTAGAATCAAACTCAAAACAAACAATCAACAAACAAACAAGAACAATAAAAACCACGGTGCAAGCTGAACTATGGTGAGTTAGAAAAGAGGATTGGCCGATTCCACAAGGTCTCAGCCCTGTCTGGTCATGGCTAGTGGAACAACCCGATGAGTTTGTGATACAGGAGAGGTTCCCTCTGCTCCTCACCGCCCCATGGATGTCCAGTTCTGAAGAAGCTCTTCCCTGTTCCCCTTTCATTTCTCCATTTTGCATGAGGCTTTTAATGGCTGGAGAGAGGGCCCAGTGGTTAAAAACACTGGCTGCTTTCCCAGAGGACCTGGGTTCAGTTCCCAGCACCCATATGGCAGCTCACAACTGTCTGTAACTCCAGTTCTAGAGGATCAGACACCCTCACATAGAAACACATGCAGGCAAAAAGACTCATTCCACGAGACGTTGAGAGGAACTGGCAGGATGATATGCCAGCATGGGGGCTTGCCTGGATAAGGATGATCTTGCTGCCTTGGAGAAGGCTAATTTCAGATTATGGCAGCATGGGGGAGACAGATGCCATCTGAGAGCATCCCGCCACTCATCTCTTCCCAGGCTGATGTCCAGCATTTTGAGTTGAGCAGTCAGGTGAATGTTGACTACACGAGACCCTGTAGACACAGACTAGAATGCCCAAGATCACATGGATAATAGAATATGTCAGAGCCAGAATTTGCCTCCTGGCAGCTTGACAGCTGGGTTCACACTCTCAGCCGCTTGGCAGCCAGCTCTGGATATTCAAGAATGACGAATGAGATAGGGCGTGTGCCTACAGGTGAGGCAGAGGGAGGCGGCTCGTCCTCCTGTGGGATTTACTCTGTGGCTTAGTGGCTGTCCTCGAATCCCTGTGTCCTTAGGGTATGGGCCTTGGATGAAGACGGACAACTCTGTGAACCTGAACATCCAGAAGCAGCACTGTCTCCTAGCAGTGATCTGAGTGATTTGTCTTTATCCTTCACCCTCTGTAGACAGCAGTTAAGCTCAAAAGGCCCTCAGTTAGTTCTAGGACATGCTTCTGAACAGGCGATTCTGTCCTGTAGTTCAGGCTAACTTCAAATCTGCTATATAAATGAGGATGAATTTGAACTCCTGATCCTCCTGCCTGCACCTCCTAGGTGCTTGTCACACCGGGCTAGCCTAGGGCATCCTAATGAATCTCCCAGTTCATCTGTAAACAGAATAGAGAAAATAGTGCCAATGACCTCCTTACAGGGTAAATCAGGCCAGTCACAGAATGAACGAGTAGCCAGGACACAGTGAATGTGTCACACGTTTTAGTTATCAATAGCTCGTTTTTGTTTTGCTAAGAAAAACACTCCTTTTAGATGTACTGATTTTATGTGTGTGGGTGTTTTGCCTGCGTGCATATATTTGCACCATGTGCGTGCCCTCAAAGGTCAGAAGAGGGCATCAGGTCCTCTAAAACTAGAGTCACAGATAGCTGTGGGCCACCAGGCAGGTCCTGGGCACCAAACCCAGGTCCTTTGCAAGAGCTACAAATGCTCTTAGCTGTTGAACTGTGTCCCCAGACCCTTGCTTTGTTTTTGAAACAGGGTCTTGATATGTAGCCCAGCCTGGCCTGGCAGCCTCCTGAGTGCTGGGATTACCTGGCAGTAGTTCTTTTAAAAATTCCACTTAATCTATCTTAATAAAATAATGTACTGTGAACATGTGTGTGTGCATGTGTGCATGTGTGCATGCATGGAGAGAGTCTCATAGATCCCAGGCTGTCCTCAAGCTTGCTCTGTAGCTAAGGATGCCCTTGAACTTCTGATCTCCCTCCCTCTACCTCCTCAGTGCTGGGACCACCACACCCAGTCTATGTGATGATGGGGACAAAACCCAGGACCTCTCGAACGCTAGGCAAGTGCTTTGCAATCAAGCTACACCCCAGACTCCATTGTGAGCAAACATATCTCCAGGAAGCGGGTGTGAGGTGGGGATAGAAATCACAGAGGCAGCAGCTGTTACTGGAGGAGCCAGGGAAGACTCTGAAGCTGCTGAAGCTGGACCTGGACAGGGCAGAGAGGGATGGAGGAGTCTGGCAGGGAGAGCACAGTGACATTGGGAAGGAGGCCCTGGGAGAGCATGGCAGAGGAACCTTCTGAAGAATAAGGGACTGAGGAGAGAGGAAGAGATGCCAGGCGAGAAGAGGTTGGGGCCTGAGCCAACTCATAAGCTTATGTTTTAAAAGATCTACTCTATTTATTTATTTATCTATTTATTTATCTATTTATTTATTTATTGTTTATGTGGGTGGGTGTTTGCCTGTGGAGTTATAGGAGGTTGTGAGCTTTCCAGTGTCAATGCTGGGATCTGAACTCCAGTCCTCTGAAAGACACTGAGCAATCTCTCCAGTTCCATGGCACACCTTTTTTGTTTGTTTGTTTATGAAGGTGTAGTTTACCCACAGAGACAAACAGTCCAACAGTCGGGCTGTGCAATGGCTCTTCACAGCCAACACCATTTCTTGCCTCGCTCACAGGCTGCTGTGCCATCTCGACCTTACTAGCTTGGCTCCTGATTCTGCATTTGTGGCTATTATTTGGGTCTCTCCCCAGATTCTTAGAGGTTGATGTCGCTATAGCAACAAAAGTAGGGGAAAGGTTAGCTCCAGTTCAGGACAGAAATTCAAATGCCAAACCTGTGGCATCCACTAAATACAAACCCATCAGTGTGGCACGCCGTGAAACTGTAATTATTGTTCTCAAGATCAAAGAACATTACTCAAGAGTGGAGAAGCCAAGTGTAAATTAAGGAGATCTTCCTTAAAGGAGCCGTGACTAAGTCTCCGGGCTCACTGAGGGTTCCCCTGTGTTTGTGCATACAATCACCCCATGACCCCAGGACACTCGTATGTAAGCTTAAGAATGTGGCATTGTGCCACGGTACACACAGAGCAAATTTTACTGGACAGAGCTTGCAAAAATGGAAGGAGTGTTAAGGCCACGGGAAGGTGGTAGCTTCTGGGAAGAGGCAGAACCCTGTTCACGCACACAGTTCAGGAGGCCGTAGCTCAAGCTGTGCCCTGGGCACTCAGTCCTGGGAAGAGTTAGTCATTGACACCTAAGTTCTTCTGGTCACTGGTTTCCAGTGCAGGTTTTTACCCATTTAAATCAGGAGCCACGTGCTCTACTCCAGCACCCCAGGGAGAGAAGTGAGCCGAGACCGAACGATTTGAAAAGTAAACTTCGGTTTGGGCAGTGATGCTGATGAGGGGAGGTGGGGATAGGAATGTTTAGTTTCCTCATTTGTAGATTGGCAATGGGAAAGTCTGGTGCTTGTAGCCTACTGTTTCTCTTTCATTCTGGCTTCCCTTCCCTTCCCTTCCCTTCCCTTCCCTTCCCTTCCCTTCCCTTCCCTT
>NW_004949097.1:1328456-1347948 GCF_000317375.1 Microtus ochrogaster
TCCCCTCCCCTCCCCTTCCCTCCCCTTCCCTTCCCTCTCACCTCCTCTCCTTTTTTCATTGAGAGACATTGTCTCATTTTTAGCTCAGATTGGAACTCACTGTGTAGTCTAGGCTGGCCTTGAACTTGTGACATTCGTGCCTTGGCCTTACGAGTGTGTGTCATCATGTCTGTCCTGTTTTGCGGTTTTGTTTGCTTGTTTGTTTTCCCCCTGCTTGAAACAGGGGCTCAGCCAGCACAGGCTAGACTCAGACTCTTTACATAGCCAAGGTTGACTCTGAGCTCCCATTCCTCTTGGCTCTGAAATTCAGGATTACAGGCACACACCACTGTGCCAGCTACTTTCCATTATTAAATGCAGAATTGGGGTAAACTTGTTTTGCTTCCTTAGCCCTTCTCCCTTTGTCTTGTTAGCTCTGTCACTGTCATCTAGCCACTCAGGGTTCTCAGTGTGAGGCAGGTGACTGAAACCACCCCCTCCTCCGGTGACTATGCTCCCCAGTTCTGGCTTTCTTTTCTTTTCTTTTTTTTTTTTTTCAGTTCTGGCTTTCTAAGGGAGGGAGGGGAGCTGGGGAACAGCAGGAACTGGGGGAGAAGGCCAAGCAAAACCTGCAGATCTGAGATCTGAGATCTGGCCACACTCACTGCTCTCCTGTGCCTTCTCTAACTTGCTCTGGGCAGATGTACCTGCTCACCCCCTCATGCGACAGTTACTGCTGATTGTCCCCCAAAGCCATTCTAAATACTTATCTCATATGCCTCTGACTTTCCTAGCTACAAAGGCACACACTTCCCAGGTGCACACACTTCCCAGGTTGCACACACTTCCCAGGTGCACACACTTCCCAGGTTGCACACACACCTTATAGCTTAAGTTGGCCTCACCAGTTAGTGGAACTCTGGAGAATGTTTTTGTTTTCCCACACAATGAGACTACGGAAGTGGCAGCTTGCTCTCCTTGGCCCTTTTATGCCATTTTGCGATCCTGAGACAAAAAGCAAGCACCTGCCGTTCAACATACTTGTGTGTTTTTTGCTGTGGGAGAAAAGAAAACCTTACCAGCTTCTTTTAAACACTTAACCGTATTCCTAAATGATATCTCTGGGATGGGGTGGAGTAGGGTAATTTAGAGACAGGGGCATTCCAGGCCTTTTTGAAAAGGTAGGGGTCAAGGTACCACCAATGGGATGATGAGACCCAGCCACCTGAAAAGGTAACAAAGAATGTACTGCCATTGTGACTGGATCATATTGAGGAAGAGATCAGAGAGCAGGGAGGCAGAGGTCAAATCACATAGGGCTGTGCAGGTCGGAAAGACTTTCAGTTGTCTTAGTACAATGACAGGGGGTTGTGTTTATTTCCTGAACAGTGAAGCTGGGCTTCCTGTCTCAGCCATGTGCCCCTTCTTGTGTTTTCTGTACCATGGGACAGACTTTTCCTTCTGAAATATGATGGGGGTCACATTCCTGATCAATGCCGCAAATTACTTTAAATTTTGCTCAGGACAAAATCCAAACTGGGGCTGCGGAGATGGCTTAGTGATTAAGGGTGCTTGCTGCTCAATCATGAGGGCTTGAGTTTGGATCCCAGCATCCACATAAGAAGCCAGGACAACACCCTCTTTAGGCCTCTGTGTACACAAACATGCATGCATGCACACATACATACACATACACACACATACACACACACCATAAGTAAATAAAAATCCACACTGCCTGGCATGACCTAAGGGCCCTATGCTACACTTCCTTTAGTCTTGGGTTCACTGTGAAAGCCTGGGATGGGTCTCACCTCATCATCTGTGTGAGAGTCATGATACCACCCCCAATGCAGAGTCAGAATGTGCAGTGAGTGCACGAGGCGGTGAGGCCGATCTTTAGAAACAGCCGGGGCTGCAAACCAGAAGCCACCCTGGAAGGCCTCCAGCAATCACTCCATCAGCTATGGTCTCTCCTTACCTCTCACTTGTGCCCACCTTTACTAAGCACAGAGCCCCTGCTGTTCCCATAGTAACCAAACCCCGACAGGTGGCCTCCTGACTCTCTCCCGGGGATCTTTACAGTTGTCTAAGGCAGGGCTGTTGACGGGACTTGATCCTGGAGCACTGCATGACCCCGAAGCTCACTGCCTTGCCTACCCACAACCTGTTCCGGCTCAGACATACTCCCCGCTTCCCGCTCATGGCCTCTCCCTCTTTTTCTTCTCTGTGGGCCAAACTACTCATTTTCCTCATTCCTATCTCGTTCAGTTAAAGAAACTGTGTTGCGGGAGGTCCTTCCGCTCCTCCAGCCTATAGCCGCTGAGATACCCGCCCATTGGGGCGTGGTCTCTCTCCCTTTAAAAAAGCGGCCACTTCCTTCTCTCGCTCTCTTCACTTCCTGCTCGGCTGGCGGCTAGACTCCCTTCCTGGTCGTACAGAGGGCTGACGGTGATCTGTAAGTTTTTTTCCCCTTTAAATAAATACTACCCTGTTAATTATAATTCCAAACTGCTGTGGCATCGTTTGTGACTTACGTCTACAAAACTGGACTCGGGCCTTTTCTGAGCTCATCTCATCATACTGAATAAATCCTCCTCCTCGTGAAATTCCCTGCCCCCAGGGCTGCTTGTGTGTGGGAGTGTGGTTGTCTTCTCCATCTGCCTTTGCCAGCTTCTGCAAACCCCTGGGGACCACAGCTGCAAACCCGACCCTCGGCTATTGTTCCCAGATGTGCTGCCTGGTAGCCCTGGTACATAGCGGCTCAGAGGCAGCCAGGCATCAGAACACAGCCTCTTCCCTGGGATCCCTGATGATGCTCTGCAGACTCCCGATCTCTAACTGCAGTGGCAAAATCATCTGGGCTCCGCTAGGACTGTGAACCTTGGGGTTGGAGAGATGGCTCAACCGTGCTTGCTGCTCTTCCAGAGGACTGGAGTTCAGTTCCCAGAAATGAAAGTCAGGTGACTCCCAGTCTGCTGAAACTCCAGCTCCATGGGATCTGATGTCTTCTCATGGGCTCCGAAGACCCCTGTACACACATGTGCACACACATATGCACACACGCATGTAAAAATAAATATTTTTTAAAGGACAATAGAACCCAGGAAAAAATTATACTTAGAATTGTCTCTGCCACTTAAGTCAAAGATTTGTATTTTTTGGTTTCTTTCTAGATAAGTTCATAGACCAATCATAGGAGAAAGCCCATGCATAGATCACATGTTCCCTCACTAACAAAAATACAAAGTTGATAACAATGTTAGAGAATCAGTTTTCAGTGACCCAGACAGCAGAGAAAATGATGCTGGGATCTTTCTGATCTGCCACGGAATTTTATCCCTCAACAAGAAGGATGTTGCCAATCTAGTCTTGTTTTAGAAAACCCGCAGGGAGGGAATTTGAAGAAAAGCTGGAACTGGAGAAGCGCTGCCCCCTGTTGACCCCAAGTCAGGGGTCAGAGTGGCACACCTCCAGGACATTCTCAGTTCAGAGGGCCACTCAAGTCTTCACGAGCCAGATCTCATTACGACGTCCATAGGGCTTCATGGGCGGGTCATATCCAGTACAGTAGTAAACGTCACCCTGGTAGGTGGCTGGCGTGCCCTCCAGGGCGGTACGGAGCTGAGTGGCGTGAGCGATGTAGTCTGCTTCCTTGGCATAACCACCGAATTGTCTGGAAATAGGAGAGCAAGGGCTGGTGAGAAAGGACATGATCGTGCAGGGAAGGCCAGTCGTTTAGGGAGAAGACACGGCAGTGGTTAGGTTAAGCAAGCTAGATAGGCGAGACTAGCGGGGTCCAATTCACCTCATCTGTGAACATGCAAAGATTATTGTTCTCAAGTTATGCATGTTGCATGCAGCATTGCAACTAAAAAAACCCCCTGTAACCCAGAGAATGAAATGCAGCTAAATGAGTCCCCTTAGGGGAGGCTGAGAGTCTCAGGGCCTGTCACCCTCTTCTCTGGCTCCCTCTGCTGCCTTAGCTGCTTCTCTTCTTAGCCTGCCACCAGCAGAAAGGGACACCTAGGAGGAGCCATGGTGGTGCTGCCTTGGCAGGGGTAGCACTTGTATGTCTTCTAAAGCAGGGCAGCTGTCACGATGGAGCACATCCTAATGGAGACAAACAGTGTCTTCATTAGATGCTCACCAAGGTTGGGACCCTAGGGTGTCTTGGGAGGGACCCATGCCAGCTTTACACACTTTGACAACAAAGAAACCTCTTCTGCCCGCCCCCCCTTCTTTTTTTTTTTTTTTTTTTGCAAAATTACGAAAACTTCCTTTTCTAGGAAGTAAAGAGACCCTCACGGATGGGGTTACTTCTCTTGGTGGCAGAAACGGGGACTAGAGGAGCCATCCCTTTCGGGGTGAGGTTCTTCCTTGTGTCACTGCCTCCACACCAAAACCCATCCCGCAGCCAGCTCTAAATATATCATTCTACATCTGGGTTACACTACCTTCTTTATTAGAGTTGAATACACCCGCATCGTTAATGAGCTTTGTGACTCAAAATCTGACTTCGCACCAGGCCGAGACGAGGCCAAATGGTACATTATTTTTGGTGGGGTTCTTTGAATCATGCTTGGCTCTTTTACGAGTGGTTAGTCACACTCAGCAAGCATTCCGCCTGTTGATTACAGGGTCACCCAGGACTTCCTCTGTGAGGCATTGCTCATCTTAAGGGCCAAACAACAGCCAGCGAATATTGGAGACGAAGCCAATTTCAATTGATTGCAACTTGGTTCTTCATGAAAACTTATGGCAGGGCAGGAGGCAGATGAAGACAGCTGAGTTCTGCTTCACTGGGACTTGCCGAGGAGGAAATTGGATTAGCAGACAGAAGATAAGTTTCAAGGGCTTTTCTAGCAATAAAGGCCCGTGGGCGAGGCACTGGAGTTTTGTAATATCTGTGTTTAAGGACTGCCCGTGTGAAGGTGAGGATCTAGTAATAGGAGCATGAGCAGACGGCTTCCCACAACCTCGACTTAGGCCTCGATATGAAACTGTTCCGTGAAAATGGATAACTCACGTTCTCTCAACTACCAATTCTGGGTGGGTTGGCACGATGGCTCAGAGGTTAAGAGTACCTGCTGCTCTCGCAGAGGACCGGAGTTCAGTTCCCAACACCCACACAACACAGCAGCTCACAACTGCCTATAACCCCAGCTCCAGGCAATCCAATGGCCTCTTCTGGTCTCTGAAGACACAAAACCACATACAGACAGACGCACACAGACATGCTTAATTAAATGTGAGATAAAATCTTAAAAAACAAAAACAACGCTGGGCGGTGGTGGCGCACGCCTTTAATCCCAGCACTCAGGAGGCAGAGGCAGGTGGATCTCTGTGAGTTCAAGGCCAGGCTGGTCTATAGAGTGAGTTCCAGGATAGGCTCCAAAGCTACAGAGAAATCCTGTCTCAAAAAACACAAAACAAAACAAAAACAAACAAAAAAAAAACAGCACTGAAGAACTGATTTTAGAAAGGTCTACGTGCCTTCATCAGCCGAAGGCAAAATGGCTGCGCGCCTGCTCCAATCCTATCCCAGCCACATTTCCAGCTCCCAGTCAAAGTCAAATCCTTTAGTATCTCGACTGTTTGAGTCCTTTGTTAAGTCAGGATGGTGACAGTGCCAAGAGAGGCTATCGGGGAACTGAAGTGGGGAGAAAAGACTGCAGACTGCCCAGTGGAGTGCTAGGGGGGACAAGTATAATGCAAATGGCACAGTATCTGGATGTGGCCCATGGGGTCCTCTCATATGCTTGTGTGAGTGTGTGTGCATGCATGCGTGTGTGTGCAGGTATGATGTGTGAAGGAGGGTATGTGTATGTACGCTACAGCACAGGTGGAGAGAAGGCGACAACCTTAGGCAGTCAGTTTTCTCTTTCTGTGGTGGGGCTCGGGGCTCAAACTCAGATCTCCAGGCTTGCATGGCAAACACTTTTCCCACTGAGTGCTGGCCCCTCTCATGCCCTTCAAATAATTTTTGGATTACGGGCCATACCTCGTGCAATGGAAATGCTCTATAAATAGCTATTACAATGAATTTTTTAAAAAATATTTATTTATTATGTATACAATATTCTGTCCGTGTGTATGTCTGCAGGCCAGAAGAGGGCACCAGACCTCATTACAGATGGTTGTGAGCCACCATGTGGTTGCTGGGAATTGAACTCAGGACCTTTGGAAGAGCAGGCAATGCTCTTAACCACTGAGCCATCTCTCCAGCCCCTAAAATGCATTTTTTAAGGGAATAATGATAAGGGGGAAAAGGTTTGTGGGGTCAGCGAATGGCTCATTTGTTAAAAATACTTGCCAACCAAGCCTGATAACCAGGGGATCCCCAGGATCCACGTGGTCAAAGAGAACCAACTCCTGCCAAGTCATTCTCTGACATCCATGGCATGCACTCATTTACGTACGCATGCACGCACGCACGCACACATCACCACCAACCACCACCAGCAGCTGTCCCAAAGTGTTTTGTAAAATGTTTATATATGTTTGTTACAGGTGCGGATTACAAGTATTTTGCCACACAGATCTGTGTTGGGTCAAGCAGATAGATGAATATTCATGTGGTAATTTCTTAAAATTAAAAAAAAAAAGAAGAAAGAAACAGGTGGATATCTGGGAGTTGGAGGACAGGCTCCAAAAAGCTACAAAGAAACCCTGTCTCGAAAAATAAAACAAAACAAAAAAGTCTATTTATTTATTTATTATTTATTTATTTATTTATTTAAGGTGTGTGTGTGTGTGTGTGTTAGTTGTGTGTATGTGTGTATGTGTGTGGTGCATGGTGCACAGCATGGTGCCGCGCTGTGGCGGGGACGAGAACAACTTGTGCAGGTTGTTTCATTGTTTTCACAGTGTGGATCTGGAGAATTAAGCTCAGCTGTCAGCCTTGTGGGCCAACACCGTTACCAGCAGAGCCATCTCAACAGCCTTCACGTAGCCCTTCCTAACTATTTTAATGTCTATCTGTCACCATCACCGTATGACAGCTAAATTTTGTCAGCTTGACAGGGTTTGGAATCACCCAGGGGACACACCTCAAGGTGTGCCTGTAAGAATGTTTCCAGGTTAATATACAAGAAGCAGACGCTGGACTACTGAGAACTCAAGAACAATGGCAATGGGTTTTTGATCCTACTGCATGTACTGGCTTTGTGGGAGCCTAGTCTGTTTGGATGCTCACCTTACAAGACCTGGATGGAGGTGGGTGGTCCTTGGACTTCCCACAGGGCAGGGAACCCTGATTGCTCTTTGGGCTGAAGAGGGAGGGGGACTTGGTTGGGGGAGGGGAGGGAAATGGGAGGCAGTGGCGGGGAGGAGGCAGAAATCTTTAATAAATAATTAATAAATTTAAAAAAAAAGAATGTTTCCAGCGACGTTTAACAGAGAAAAGAACGAGCATGCGCAGTGTGGCCTCACAGACTGAATGCAAAGAAAGAAAAGAGAAAGCGGGCTGAGCATCCTTGCACCCATTACCCTCCGCTTGATGGATGCTCTGTGCCAGTTGCCTCACAGTTCTGCCTCCAGCTTCTCTGCCATGACGGGCTGCATTCCCTCTCAAACCCAGCCTCTGAGGACCTTCCTCCCTTAAGCTGCTCTTTGTCAGGTTTTCTGTCTTAGCAACAAGGAAGCTAACGCACACTGAAATCGTAGACAGGGCAAAGAACTGGAGTCAGACAGGCTCACTGGGAAAGCGATGGAGCTGGTAGCAGAAGCACAGGCATCTCCACACAGGAGGTACTGGCTACAGTCACAGCGAAGAGAGCTCAAAAATGGTTCTCAGGGGCCCAGGGACCTCAGTGGTGACTACAGGAACAGGACCTGACAAAGGACTCTTGGGAGGAGGAAATCCCATGGAGGGCGACAAAGGGAATGCCATCACTCAGGAATTTATTAAGTTTACTCCTGAAAGCCCCCGGCTTCTTTAACATTTGTTCCTGGGAAAAACATGATGCTTGGAATAAAAATAAAATCTCCCTCTGGCTTCACCATGGAAACGACTAGAAAACAAACATCGCTGGGAGGGTCACAGAGACATGAGCATGTGCTCTCTTCTCTGCCCATTTTACCAACTTGCTCTGGCACCATCCCAGAAAGATACAAACAAACCAGACAGCAGACTCCACCCAGGACCACAGCCCCTCACACGGAGGCGGCCCAGCACTAGCCCCTCACACGGAGGCGGCCCAGCACTGGCTGACTCAGCCCGTCACCACCACCAACCACCTCGTTCCTGCTGGTCTCAGCTTCCCCGCTGCACACAGGATGACAGCTGCGTGTCCACAGCACTCCAGATGCATCAGCGTGCTCAAATGTGCACTAAGGAATGCTCGTAAAGTACTTTGAGTTCCCAAAAGGAAATAAAGTGCTCCCATTGTTTCTGTAAGCCTGTTAATAAGTTTCTAACTCCTTGTCTTCAAAGAAGCTGTCCTCTGGGGTGCTGTATTTTATCTCGCCCAATGTTAGAATAGAGACTACGGTTACCATGGAAGCAAAAGACACACACACACACACACACACACACACACACACACACACACACACACACACACAGATGCATGCACACACTTCCAGAAACAAGGGACTAACTAGACTAGGGAAGTTAGGAGGTGGTTAAGAGGCAGACTTTCCGTCAGTCAAAGAGGGCAATTCGCCCACCATGTTATCTCTCTGAGGTCTGTGATGCTAACATTTGGTTTAGCACCACAGGGAAGGGGAAAAATGGAATGACTATGGGATTGAACATCTAGTGTTGTCTCAACCTTTAACAGGAGGTCAACAGCAGCTGGCAGAGTTGGCTGCTGTCCTTCCTCTCCCACTGTCACTGTGACAAACAGTGACCCAGAGCAACTCGGGGGAGAAAAGGGTTTCTTTGGCTTAACTTCCACACCACAGTCCCCTGAGGGAACTCAGGATGGGAATCTGGAGGCAGGGACTGAAGCAGAGGTCACAGAGAACCCTCTTTACTGGCTTGCCACCCATGGCTTACTCAACCAGCTTTCTTATAGCACCAAGCACCACCAGCCCAGGGCTGGCACCTCCCACAGTGGGCTGTGCCCGCCCATATCAATCATTAATCAATAGAAGGCCCCAAAACAAAACAAAAACCTCCTTCCAGCCCGATATAATGGAGGTAATTTCTCAGTAGAGATTCCCTCTTCCCAGGTGGCTAGTTTTATGTCAATTTGACACAAGCAAGGGTCCTCTGAGGAGAGCAAGCCTGTAGGTCTTTTTCTCAATTGGCGATTGATGGGAGAGGGTCCAGTCCATTGTGGATGAGGCCACCCCTGGGCTGCTGGCTCTGGGTTCTGTAAGGAAGCAGACTGAGTGAGCCATGAAGAGCAAGCCAATCGCTCCTCCATGGCCTCTGCATCAGCTTCTGCCTCCAGGTTCCTGCCCCGTGTAAGTCCCTGTCCTGACTCCCTTCAGTGATAAACAGCAATGTGGACTCGTAAGCCACATAAGCCCTTCCCTCCCCAAGTTGTTTTCAGGCATGGTGTTCCATCAGAGCAACGAAGACACCACGTGACTCTAGATTGTGCCACGTTGACAAAAACTAAGCAGCCCAGCGCTGTATGCCACAGCTATGCACCAGGCATGAAGAACAGCAGCAGAGTAACTGCATCTCTCGATTCTGTAATGAGGAGGGCATTTCTCTCAAGCAGATGGACAAGCACTGACTGGGTGGACGCTCAAGCAGATGGACAAGCATTGACTGCATGGACGCTCAAGCAGGCGAACAAGCCCTGACTGCTTGGACGCTCAAGCAGGCGAACAAGCCCTGACTGTGTGGATGCTCAAGCAGATAGAAAAGCTCTGACTGCGTGGAACATCCCTGAGCACAAAGCCCAGGCGGAGCACGGCAGCTGAAGAGCTCTGTGGCCCCCTGGCCACCAGCTTTAACTGTTCGGTCAGATTATAAGGGCAGATGGAAACACAACCTAACGGGTGATGTGTGGACATTTACATATATGATCTTATCTCATCCTTATAGTGGGCTAGGCATTCTTACATATGCTCTATAGACATGGAAACCATGAGTCATATGCCATCAATTCTAAGGTCATGGCTGCTGAGTGAACTGGGGCTGTAACGTTGGTCACCTGACAATGAACTCCTGGTTTCCAGCTTCCCCTCTCTTCTTTATTGTTTGCAGAGTAGGGAAGCAAATTAAAAATCATGCTCACAATGCTCTCCATCACTGAGTCTCACCCCTTGCCCTTCCAACCTCTTCTAATCATACAAACACATATATACATGTATATACACACCCACCCCACACCCATATATATATCCAGTTATGGTGGCGCATGCTTTTAATCCCTGAAGCTCTCTTGTGAGTTCCAGGTGAGCCTGGTCTATCTACATAGTGAGCTCCAGGATAGCCAGGGCCAGGGTTACATGGTAAGACTCTGTCTCAGACAAAGACTTAAAAGTATTCAGGTAGAATTACATTTTTTCCTAAGGCATTTTATTTATCTAGAAAGTCCTGTTAATTAATGTATGATCTCTCTGAAGACACCTCTTTACAAGACTGTAGGAAAAGAATTTAGTCACCAGACTGCATTATGGAAATAGTACTTCTGGTTAGAAATAGCCCTGTTGCTTTGTCTCATCAACCTTGCTTTCAGCTGAATCAGAGAGTGACACACAGTGCTGGAAATGCACATTTGATTTGTGGTGACACCGTGTGGCCAACCTAGGAATAATCCCACAATAAATTAGAATTCTATGTTCAGTTATAACACATTCATTCATGGAGCAAGGCTAAATCAGTGCAGTATTTGGCACTTTTCAATTTTGTTTTGGTTTGTTTGAGGCAAGGTTTTACTATGTACCCTGGGCTAGCCTCAAACTGCCTCCCAAGTGATGGGGTTATAGATATGTGCTGCCTTCATGTGTTTAGATTTCATAGACTTCCATAGACCTGGCTCAATTCTTCCTCCCCTCTCCCAATTTTCCCCTTTCCCTCTCTCTTTCTTTCTCTTCCTTCCTTCCTTCTGGTATGGGAAGTCCTTCTGTATATTTTATTGGTTAATGAACTATAGACAGGGCAGAATAGAGCTAAGTGGGAAAACTAAACTGAATGCTGGGAGAAAGTAGGCGGAATCAGAGAGACACCATGTAGCCGCTGAAGGAGAAAGATTCCCACAGGAGTTTCATGGAAACTTGCCGGTAGGCCATGACCTCATAATGATGCACAGATGGATAGAGATGGGTTAATTTAAGATATAAGAGCTAGCTAGCAATATGCCTAAGGGATTGGCCAAGCAGTGTTTTAATTAATACAGTTTCTGTGTGATTATTTCGGGTCCAGGTGGTCGGAATGAACAGTGTCCGCTAACATCCTCCCTTCCATGGATTCACTTTATATGTGTATTGGGTACAGTGTGTGCTCATGTGTGCATATACTGGTGTGTGTGCACATATGTGTGAAGATCAGTGGTTAGCACTGGGTGTCTTCCTTACTACTCTCCACCTTGGTTTTTAAAATGTCCCTCACTGGACCTGGAACTCACCGGTTCTGCTAGAGCCGCTGGCCAGTGAGCACCAGAGCTCTCTCCATCTCTGCCTCCCCAGCCCTGGACTAGAAATGCGTGTTGTTGCCCCAGGCTTTTTCTTCGTCACATAAGTGCCAGAGATCTAAACTCAGGTCCTTTGGTTTACACGGCAAGCAATGTCATCAACCGGCCCATCTCTCCAGCTCCTGAGTCGACCCTTTAATATTGATTTATTTGTGCACACATGTGTGCTGTGTGTGTGTGTGCATGTTTACACATGCCATTGTGCCATATGGAGGCCAGAGGACAACTCTGGGGAGCTGATTCTCTCCTTCCATTTTGTTGAGCTTAGGGTTTCCTGTTTCTGCTGCTTCACCGCATGGCTAGCTGGGCTATGGCTTCCAGATGGTTCTGTTTCCACCTCCCATCTCGCCATAGGGGTGCTGTGCTTGCAGGTGCATGACACTGCATCTGTGCTTTCATGTGTGTTCTGGGGACTGAACTTAGGTTAGCAGGTTCTGTGGCTGTTCGGACCCACAGAGCAATCTCCCTGGTCCTAATCTACCCTTTGCCTAAATGCCCTTTTTCATCCTAAGGAACCAAGTTCCTTAGAGGGTGGTTAACTCAAGTTGAGAGCAGAAAACAGTAAGATGTGCTTGAAAGCAAGGAAGATGACAAAAGGTGTGTCAAAAGGACAAGTTCAAGACCAGTGTGAGATCCTAAGACCCAGTCTCACAAAGGGAGGGAGGGGCTGGAAATAGCTCAGTGGTAAAAGTGCTTGCATGAGATCCTGAGCGAATCTGCAGTCCTGTCAATAAAAGCCAGGCACATAGCGAGAGCACCTGAAATATCAGCGCCCTCCTGGGGTGACAGGAAGTGGAGACAGCTGGCCCGGTTTGGTAGTAGAAAAGGAGCAGAGTCTGTCTGAAACAAAGCGAACACCAAGGATCAAGACCCAAGCTCTCCTCTGACCTTCACATCCTCTCCACGGCAAACCCACGCCTGAGTTTATACCCACAACAAATAAATAGATTCTTTTCAACAAGTCTAGAAGGAAAAATGAAAAACAACAAAGAGTGAGTACAAAGCAGTGCAAAGCATCCAGCATGTCTAAAGTCGTAGGTTTCTGTGTATGGCAAAAAACAAAAACACACAAGCAACAGAGAGGAAGATCTCTGCCTTTGGAAGACATGGATGAAAGAAATGGTCATTCTAAAAACTAGCAAAGGAGGAAAAGGTGACAGCCATGCATCCTGATCTTTCTATATGATCCTGCCTTTGTAGAACCAAACAAGGGAAGAGGGGAGACTTGTCTTTGTTGAGGTACGCCAGCTGATAAACTACGGTGCACATAGAGGGCATTATTTGGTAAGCTCCAACGGGACAGGTACCTAAGTGGGGACATCCGTGGCTTACCAGACAACTCCACAGGAACAGAGGTTAGTGGACACAGGAGCCCCTACCAGGGCTGAGCACCTAGAGATACAGGAGTCCCTACCAAGGCTTGGCATCTACAGACACAGGAGCCCCTACCAGAGCTGAGCACCTAGAGACACAGGAGTCCCTACCAGGCCTCGGCACCTAGAGACAAAGGAGCCCATACCAGAGCCAAACTCCTAAGAAATACTTGGGCTCCAAACTCGCCCTCAGTCTAAATGGATCTCTAGTACCAAATACCAGTCTCCAGGCAACACAGGACAAAGGGACATGTTTAAATGCCACATAAATGCAAGCTGCGAGACTGAGACATTTGGGAAACAACAAGGCCAGTGATCCACCAACCGCAAGAACAAATGAATGCGTTCTGTGGTGTGGAGAATTAGAGATTGAAAAAGCTTGAAGACGGACTGACCAAAGCCAGATGGCTCAGCAGATAAAGTACTTGCCGTACAAACCTAATGACTGGAGTTTGATTCCCCCAAACTGGCAATGGGAAGGAGAGAACTGACTACCAAGATTGTTCTCTGACCTCCAATGCACGTGTGAACACGCATTACACATACACAATAAAAAAATTAACTGACTAATCGCAAAGCAGTCATGGGTTCAAGTAAACCTTGAAAATGAACTATAAGATGATGGGAGAGTCAGGCATGGTCATGTGCCTGTAATCCCAGAACTCGAGGCCTGCTTGGAATGTGTTAAGAGACCCTGACTCAAGCACCCAAATAAGTAAGTAAATTAATAAACAAAGATCTAGATAAATAACTAGTTTATATTATTAGAATTGAACAAATTACTGTTAACATTTAGAAGTAGTATGGTATTATGATTGTACTTTTTAAAAGAAAATCCAGTAGTTCCATTAAACTATTTATGGGTGAAATCATATAATGCCTGGAATTACTCAAAAAAGTAGTTCAGGGTGTTCTGCCTGTCATCATAAGACAGGAAACTGTCCCCGGGTTCACCCTCCATGAGAATGACAGGTACAAATGCTTTCACTATCTTTTGATCTCTGTCTCTTATAGGTGGCTGGGGGTGCTCCTCAGCAATGGAGCATGCTTAGGAGGAAAATTTCCATAAAATATTTAGCAATTATATCAACAAAATATACTATAACATATATTTTATATAATATAAAATAACAAAAGCAATTATACTGTGGTAGTTTGGGTGCAAATGTAGGCTCGGGTATTTGAACACTTGGTCCCCAGCTGGTGGTCCTGTTTGGGGAGATTATGAACCTTTGCAGGAGGGAAGATGTCAGGGGATGTGAGCTCTAAGAGTTTAAAGTCTTGCTCCGTTCGCTTTCCTTTCTGTTTTGTGTTTCCCGTTGGGTTGCGATCTCTCAGCTTCTAGCTCGGGCCTCCTGCTCCCACGCACCAGCCACCATGATGGACTCTCCATCTGGAGCCGTAAGACAAAATAAACTCTATCTACAGGATTTTATCACGACAACAGAACAGTAACTACGACAGTACCAACTCATTATTCTGAGTTTGGATGGACAAACGGTTAGAGCTTAGCTGCATCCTCAACTGTGGCCATCACGGCTGAAGATGCTTGTCTTCCTCTGTACGTGGCTAGGCACCTGTCACCTGGGATTTTTAACAAATGGGGAGTCACCAACCACTTAGAAGAGACTTGGCTTCTGAGAGAGGCCTGGACCAAAGGACAAAAGACATGTTCTGGGGCTGGGGTGAGCGGGGAACTGGTTCAATTGTGCCAATCTTCAGGTAATTACTAGATAAAGAATAATAGGTCATAGCATAAAGTAACTTACAAATAGTGTTTTAGAGAGTATTAATAGGTAGCCTTTCACAGTAGCCCAGGGTACTGTGTATCACATTCATTATATCAGCAGGGCTTAACCTATGGGGAAAACTAGGCCTTAATGAAGCTTAGTAACTTCTAGAGCAAAGCCTTGCTATTAATGCAGCAGAACTGAGAATCATTCTACATAATAGCAGTTTATACTTTGCACCAGACCACCTATCAAACAGCAGGAAGGAGAGCGGGCAAGACAGAGCAGGAATGACAGAGAGACCAGTAGACATCTAGGGGACGAGATTTAAGGAGGCTCTTACTCTCAGAACTCACCCTGCACTTGGGTGGCTGTAGGAGTAAAGTGCTTCCTTAAATGTTTGTATCCTGGGTCCCTCAGTTACCTATCTCAGTCCTGACTCTGCTTAGAGTTCACCCAGCCTCTGCGCAGAGGCAGGGAAGTCTGAATGAGGACTAGAGTAAAAAGAAACAGAACTTCCATCGGCAGCAGCACAGCTGTGTATTCCACCTCTGACCTCTGGGGGGCTCTGTTCACCCAGCCAAAGACCTCAGAGAGCTGGCGTGCTCACACTGCCGGCCTTCTAAGGAATAAGGGTGGGAAGGAAGTCCCACCCTCAGAGCAGGAATTGGAGCAGGGAAGCCTACCGGCCACCTTTGTATGGGGTGGGCTTGTAGTGGATAGAAACTCCATGCAGCGGAAGATCATTTATACGGCTAATTTTCAAAGTGGTTTTGAGCAGAACCCAACCCCCAGCCTATGGCTATTATTAAAGAAGATTTTGGTCTTCTGAACCTTATCAGGGGCCTGTTACACAGTGGGATTTCGAAGAGCAGGGAGTCACCAGTCATCTAAAAGATTTGACTTGCAGGGCAGGCCATGTACCAGGCCCGGGGTGTGAGTAGTTCAGTGGTAGAGCACATGCTTAGCATGCACGGGGTAGTGGGTTCAATTCCCAGCACCAAGAAAACAAAGCAAAGTAAAACAAACAGAAGCCGGCAACGGTTTGCCCCCACTACTTCCTATAGTGAAGAGACGTAACCGTGAGGGAGTCCCTGAGACAGAATCAGAAGGACAAGAGAGTGGATGTGTCCTTTGCCTAGAAGACCACAGACCAGGAACAATCAGGGGGGTGGCTGTTTAGCTCTGACAAACACTCCCTACCCTTCTACATTCAAAGGAAGTGCGGGGTGTAAATCATGTTCCCCACTATTACATTCCAATTTATTTGTGAGCCCAAACTACAATTGATGTATATATCCCTTGGTTTTTCTAAGACCCTGCTGTGGATAATGTAGGTAGGTGTTGATCTTCAACAGCGAAAAGATTCAAGAAGAATCCGAGGCCGTCAAGCATGGACGGAGATGCTAAGAACCCTCTCCTTACGTGGAATAGACGGTGATGCCCTCCCGCTCCTCGATCTTCACGCTCTCATCACCCGGAACCGGTGGGCTGCTTTGAAACTGGTTCGGAATCCGGAACCAGACTTTCAGCTTCTTCTGTAGGGAGCCATCTTCATTGGGAAACACGGCAAAAGAGATAGGGACTGTCATGCCCATGCCAATTCCTAAAGGCATCAGAACACAGAGGGCAGCAGGCGTTAGATAGAGCCTCTATGGGCCATGGATATAATTTCTCTTCCAAGGCATTTTTTTTTAAACGAGCAACAAACATTTTTAGGCAGTAAAAAACATATAATTAGACTTGTGCAAATGTTTTATATAACTTTTATATGCTGGAGATAAGAGTATAATGGTGCTATTCATTTTTACGTGTTTGCATGTGTGCCTTCTGAGCGTATGTGTATCACATTCATGTAAGTATCTGTGAAGGCCACAGAGGGTACTGAGTCCCCGGAACTGGAGCTACAGATGACTGGGAGCCGTGTGGTTGCTGGGAGCCGAGCACTGGTTCTCTGCAAGTACAGCAAGTTCTCTTAGGTGCTGAGCCATCTCTCCAGCTTTTCCTTTGGCTGAGAGCTAAGTTTAGGTCATCTGAGAGCAGTAATTCATCTTACAACAGTGCACCACCTATCCAGCCCCCATGCTTGAGGAAACAAAAGGCAAAAAACTATTTGGTGACACATAGCAAGACCGTAGATATGTCAGGATCTGCATATGTGAGAAAAATATAAAATATGGAAAAGGATGGGTAATATGACCTCCCTTGCAGGACAGAGTGTAACTGTTCAAAACAGGAGAATGTCTGAGTAAATTATGGACACGTAATGCCATCCATACAAGACAACTATGAGGAATTGTGCTGAGAAGGCTGTTTAACCCCAGAGCATAATTACAAAACAACAGGTAAAAGGGACAAAATATGCAATAGTCGGAATATTCGGTTTATATTGAAAGGTCCCCTGAAAGGCCTGGTGTGGTGCCACAGGCCTATAATCCCAGCATTCCAGAGGAAAGATTACGTTCCAGGCAGCCCAAGTTACGTAGCAAGATCCTGACTCAAAATCCAGGAGCTGAGGATGCAGCTCAATGGTAGAACATTTGCTTAGCACACCCAAGGCCCTGGGTTAGGCCCCTAGCGCTTTGAAGCTCTAAAGAGACACAGAAATGTGTGAGCTAGAACGGTGGCGGAAATTAGCCATTGAGTTTTGTTTATACATATTGACAACCGAGACAGATACTTTAACAGTTAAGAGAAAAAAAATCTCCTTAACCTCTTACAGGGCATCTTAATTTTTAAAGCCTGCTTACTTTGCTCTAAGAAAATATTACCACGGTTAAAATAGTTCTGTACTATCTTTCTAACTACCAGCATGGGAAATACTAAAAAATCAAACCCAGTATCTCTATTTTCATGTTCTTTTAAAACCTATGACTAGTTTTCAGGGATTCGGCAGGGATACCTAAGTCAGAAAGCTGCTTATGAGTCCAACAAGCTGATGTGGTATCACATGCCTCTCAGCACTGGGAAAGCAGAGGCAAGCGAATCTCCGAGAGTTCGAGGCCAGTCTGCTCTACATAGTCAGCTCCAGGACAGCCTCACTATGTAAAGACCCTGCCGCAACCCCTAACCCCCAAGAAATAAGTAAAAATAAAACTAAAATTTACACTCCCATGGTGTACCTTACATAAAACTTCAGCCCAATAACTAGAAATGGGGCTGGAGGAGGGGGCAGCCAGCCTGGACTGCTGTGTCCCAACGCCAGGAATGGCTTAAGAGTTCACAGACCTTCTACCACCAGAGCTGAGTCTGGGGCTGCCACACGCACAGCTCACTGGGCCTTTGCAGCTAACAGCCTGAGGGCTGACGGGTTTCCAGCCTGGTGCTGACAGTTTCCAGCTGTGGACAGATGACAGCCGTGCACAGAACCCAGCTTCCTATGGGTGTGCTCTACCCACTCACCCACAGTGAACACAGTGTTAAAAAACACAGTAAAACAGACGAGTGGGCACCGCTCTGCACTTGGGAAGAACCACAAACTGAGTGACAGAGAACGTGTGTATCTTGAAATGAGAGGCCGGCTGGGCTGACACCCAAGCGGTCTGATAGCAGAGCTTTGGAATAGGCAGTCACAGGTGTCTATAGTCACCTCTGGCATTTCCTTGGCTGACATGAGCTCACACAGAGCCCCGTCCCTCTGGGGTGCTCACCCTTGTCATTGGTGCCACCCACATACTTCATGATCTTGGGCATTGCTTCCCGGAGAGCCTCATCCACAGGCTTGTCTGTCACTTCCACGGTAGCGAACTTCCCTCCTTCACAGGCCCTCTCCTCATAGGAGACGTCTTCCTAGAAATCCAGGAGACACAGTGATGAGAACAGAGATCGAAGCAGCGAGAAACTCCTCAGAGTGGGTATGGTGGCCGTGTAGACGGAGTTGAAATGAAGTACCATGAGATCCTGGAACTCTCTATAGACCAGGCTGGCCTCAAACTCAGAAACACAGAATTAAAGGCATGTGCCCTATGCCCGGCTGATCCTGAGGTTTTTACAAATGTAGATTATCAAAAGTTATTTAAAAATCTTACAGGAAGGGCTAGCGCGTGCCTGTAATGGCAGCACTTGGGAGGTAGAGACAGATAAGAGTTCAGGGTTATTCTCAGCTACCTAACAAGATGAAGGTCAACCTGGGCTACATGATAGGCTGTCTCAAAGCAAACCCATGACCACCAAACAACAAATAAATTTTATGATTGATATTCTGAGGTTGCTAGAGAATACTGGAGACAACACAAAAGTGAAACACTAAGAGATCGAAAAGATCTTGGAGACTAAAAAAGGAGAAAGAAACAAAGAAAAATGGGGTGCTGGAGAGGTAGCTCAGAGTGAAGACTGTGCTGTTCTTGCAGAGGACTCACGTTTCGATCCCAGCACCCATGTTGGGCAGCTCACACTCTTTGTAATTACAGGTCCAAGGGATCCAAAGCCTCTGCCTCTGGACTCTGGGGGTACCTCAACTCACATACACATAATTAAAAATAAATAAATCTTTAAAAAAATCTGCTTACTGACATGAAAAAAAAAATCCCTAGAAAGGTTAGCAGATAGCGTTGCTTGGAACATCCCAGAAAGTTAAGAACAACACAGGGTAAGGTGATAAAGGAAGTTAGCAAGAGAAGACGTGAAGGCTGGACTGGGTGGCACTGAGGAGGTAGAGGAAGAAGGATCAGAAGTTCTAGGGCAGCCTGAGCTCCATGATATCCTGTCTCAAAACGCAAAAAAATAATTAAATCAGACCAAAAAATAACAACCCTCCAAATGCTCCCTTTTACCAGATAAAACCACCCAAAGAAGCTACAAACAGCAGAAA
>NW_004949097.1:1348162-1364227 GCF_000317375.1 Microtus ochrogaster
GAGGAGGGGGGAGGAGAAGAGGAGGGGGCAGCAGGGGCAGTGGCAGCAGCAATGAAAAGACAAATGACAGTGTATGCTGGCAAGGAGAAGGATGCAGGGAAAGACGGAACCGTTTGCACTGCGGATGGAATGCACAGTGGTTCGGCTACTCCGGAAATCCGTTTGGAGGATCCCCGGAAAGCTAAGAATGACCATATAACCTAGCTATTCCCCTCCTGGGAACGTATGTGATGGCTCCTACGTCACTGCACCCTGGAGAGCCACACACCCATGCTTATCACTGCGTTATTGACAGTAACTCCGACATGGAGCCAATCTAGATGTTCCCCAGCGGAGCAGTGGACACCGAGTGTGAGGTGTAAACAACGGTAAAGAGGGAATCAACAACAGCAGGAAAATGGGTGGAAGTGGAGGTCACCATGTGGAGTGAGACAATCCAGACTTGGGGAGATAAAGACCACATTTCCCCATTGTTGCATCTACATTTAAATCCATATCAGGTACATACACCTGTGACATGCATGGAAGAGGGCTAAAGGGGGGGGGGGGTGGAAGAGGGTGAGGACAGCCATCTTGTTTTCTTTCATGCAGAACCCAGCTTTAAACACACACACACACACACACACACACACACGCACACACAGGGGCAAGAAAGCTGAAGGGGAACCATCTGTGGAGAAACACAGGGAACAAATACGAGCAAAATACAATGATATTTATATAGATATGTAAGTGAAAATCCCTGAATGAAGCTTGTTATCTTGTATACTAACTTGAAACATTAATAATAGAGAGCCAGCAGTTGGATGGGCTCAGCAGGTCAAGACACCTGCCACCACGTCCGATGACCCGAGTTTGTTCCCAGTCCTATGCGGTAGAAGGTGAGGTCTGACTTCTGCAGGTTTTCTTCTGACATGTGTGCCATGGTATGCCCACTCACATGAATGAACACACCCTGACACACACACACTACCAAATAAATAAAATTAAAACAAAAAAGATCAGAAAATTCAACATTTAGGAGATGCCAGAAAAAGAAACACACACACACACACACACACACACACACACACAAACACACACACAAAGGCAAAAACAAGCAAATAGTAACAATCCCCCAGGAACTGACAATACCAAGAACAGTCTTGTTCTAGTAGTGTGGCTGACAGTGAGGAAAAGTTGAAGTTGAGGCCTGGGATACAGCTCAGCAGTAGAGGACTTGCTTATTGTAGGTGAGGCTGTTTGTTTTAACCCCAGCAACGCCAGGGTAAAGAAGTATGTATGCTCTTCTATAGCTTCTAGACTCAATACCAGCCCCTGACTCCGCTTTGTTTATTTTGGTGTTAAGAGAGAGCGAGCCCAGGGCTGTGCGTGCATGTGTGTGCATGTGTACATGCATGTGTGCGTGCATGCTTGTGTCAAGCTTTACCACTCAGCTAGACACTGCCCCATCTTCCTTTTCTTTCCCTTTCTCTAGTTGTGTTTATTTCTTTCGGAGCTGGGGATGGAACCCAAGAAAATGCAGCCATAAAATTTGTGGCGTCCCATCAGTGTTGCCATGTTACTGAAGGAGTGAGGTCCCCTCTTGGGGTTCTTACACTCATTAACAGAAGAATTCAAAAGAAAGCCTATCGGCCTTTAAAAGACAAACCCGGGGCAGGCAAGCTGTGAATCTTGGCAGCAGTCTGAGGGAGGGAGACGGAGCAGAGAAAGGAGAAAGAGCCATGCCATTTGACTTAAGGGCACGTGGAGGCCATACCCGTTGTGGGATAATGTTTTTGTACACTGTGAAGACGTGTCTTTGCCAAGGCACCTTCTGATTGGTTTAATAAAGAACTGAATGGCCAATAGCTAGGCAGGAGAGAATAGGCGGGATTTCCAGGGAGAAAGAGGAAGTGGAGATGAATGTCGGCTTGCAAGAGAGGCCAGCGAGATGGGGGAGTAAGTTGGCCGTAGAGATGGAAGAGAGGTGAAAGCTATGTGTCAGAATGTAGATCAATAAAAATGGGTTCATTTAAGTTATAAAAGCTAGTTAGAAACACGCCTAAGCTAAAGCCAAGCTTTCATAATTAATAATAAGTCTTCATGTCATTATTTGGGGGGTGGTGATCCCCACAAGAAAGCCTGGTGAGAAACCTTACTACACATCCACAAGGTGGGGGGGGCTTTGGAGAGAGTGAGGCTGAAGTGAAGGGGAAGCCTGACTGGAAGAGAGACAGAGAAGTAACAAAAGGTGTGCCTACCAGCCTTTCTCCCTCCCTCCTTTCCTCCTTTCCTCCTTTCCTCCCTCCGTCCCTCCGTCCCTCCGTCCCTCCCTCCCTCCCTCCCTCCCTCCTCCCTCCCTAACTCCCTAACTCCCTCCCTCCCTCCTTTCTTTCCTTAATTTTTTGAGACAGGGTTTCTCTGTGCAATAGCACAGCCCTGACTGTCCTGGAACTCCCTCTGTAAACCACCTGTATCTGTCTCCCAAGTGACAGGATTAAGAGCGTGTGCCACCACCACCAAGCTGAAAGTTGTGCTTTTCTGAGTAAACCAGAAAAGTAGGCAGGCTTGACTATAGCTCTGTTTGCTGCTAATGGCTGGGATTCTGGACAGGAAAAGTGTGCTATAATCTCATTAAAAGGATAAGTATTCCTCCGTTCTCTTCAGCATGGTTTATGGCAAACCTGCCTTCCTGAGGGTAGTCCCTTGGCCCCTTGGTGGGTGACTAGCTTGCGCAGCTGCATGAACTCTGAAGGGAGGAGACAGTGGCATGCCTCTAACCAGGGCAGATGCCATTCTTCGGATTGGAAGGGCAACAGCTTTCCTGCAATGGGCCTTCAATGCTGTCCTACCATGGGGCTGCATTCCCAGCCTCCCCAGCTCACCCTGCACACTGCAGTCTCTCTTCCCACACAAAGCCTCTCTCCACCAAGGCCTGTCCTTTGTACCGAGCCTCTGTCCTATGGCCTTTAACCTCTCCCTGTGTTCAGACTCACGACAAACATGCAGCTCTCCTGTTCCCTGTCCCCTTCACCTTGCCTTGTGACATCTTTCTGTGATAAAATGCTGTGTTCCTGGACATCCAGGAAGTCAGTATTGCTCAAACTTTGTGTTTGTCCTTTTAACTTTTAAAAAAATTTACAGTCCACAAAAGAAAACTGTTTCTACATCGGCCTTTATCATGAACACACACGTGGCTGAACCAATGTTCTGCAAAAACAACACTTCACCCATAGCGACGGGGTACAATGTGACTCCTTCAAGTCTTTTCCCTTCTACTCGGGTTGGGTGAAGTTTATCTCAGGGCACTAAAAGTAAAGTTGGTCTGTCTTGGTTTTACTGTCCGGCAATGAGACACTGCTGTAGTCGAAAAATAAAGTCTTCGTGGATAAGAGCTAAACCACACAACTTTACATGATGCAAATCCCTGGGTGTTTATTTGGTTAAAGGCTTTCTCCTTTAGTGATTAGGAAAATGGTACTCATGACTGAGGAACTGGCTGGTTAGGGTTATCAAACAGGGTTTCCTGTATCATGCCACACCAACGAGTCTCAACTGGAGAGGTGGCTTTGACTCCTAGGGCTCTAAGAGGGGAAAAGAGAATTTAGGTAGGACTGTGGGTTGTGAATGGTCTCTGTAGTTTGAATAAGTATATTTAATACTCTAACTTCATATTTAGAATGCAAAAAAACCTATTTTTATAGTACAAATTAAAGGTGAGTAACGAGAAAGAGGACAGGGAGACTTTATCTTATTTTTTTTCTGAGGGGGTGGGGGTCTCACTATGTAGTCCTGACTGGCCTGAACTGGCTGTGCAGACTAGGCCGGTCTCAAATTCACAGAGATTCACATGCCTCTGCCTCCTGGTGCTGGGACTAAAGGCGTGCACCACCATGCCCAGAGCCAGGAAAATTTCATGCACACTCTGAGTGTCCAGTTCATATTTAACTCCCATTCGGAGACTAAGTGTGTAGCTTGTGGATACAGTTCTTGCCTATAATTTTAGTACAGGGGAAATAAGGGCAGGAGGAGCAGAAGTTTGAGTTCAAGGACAGCCTGGTCTATTTGGGATCTGTCTCAAAGGTAAATATTTCTCATAACGTTACAGTTCATGGTGGCTGGAGAAAGGGACATCATTTTCTTCTGTGGTATATCCATGTTGCCATGGTCACGCATGTTCATGCAGGAAAGCTTATTTAAACTCAGTGGGGCAGACACACACACACGCACACACACATGCACACACACATACACAGACATGAAAGCAAGAAGGGGCACTTTTGGAGAGAAGACTGGGGGATGAGACAAGATAATAAGGAGTGTAAAAAACTAATATTGATTATATACATGTAGGAAATTGTCAAAGAATTAAATAATAAAAGAAAGAAAGAAAAACCCTTCCTATGAGACGGGAACTGCATCAAAGCAAGAATCAGGAGGCAGCTAAACAGCCTTGACTCTGGGCCATCTCACCTAGTAACACCGGGAACCCCTATGAAGCTTCCAGCTAGTGAGACTGATATTTCCAAACAGTATTCCAGGACTAACTCTGGGTGTACCCTGGCAGAGTTCACTCTCTAATACCCCTGTCCTCGTGAACCCCCCACCCCCTCATTCTGCTATTTGCCGTGTTTTAATGTTCGAAACTCAACCATGTGAATCACAGGGCTTCAGAACTGCAAACGGTTTCAAAGGTCACCTAACTGTATTTACCCAGAAGGAAATGAAAAATCAGACAGATTGGATTGCCCAAGTAGACCCGGTTGCTAAAAGGCAAAACAGGAAACAGAATTCTGCTCCACATGCTCCGTTCTAGTGCTTGTCGAAGGACCCCAGGGATGTGCGGACGCCCGCGGCATTCCACTTCTCTTTGGTCAAGGTGCATGTTATTGGGGTCAGACACTTGTATGTCCAGTGACAAATTTGGAACAAAGTCTCAGGATTCATTTTATTCAGTTAACTTCTGTAACAAGTGGGGAAGCTAAAGGCAAGAACTCACTGGAAAAAAGAGACAGCCGATTCTTTGGGCTTTCCTTCCTCCTTCTATGCAAATAATCAACAGGCTCTGAGTATCTGCTAAGGACTGAGCATTTCACCGGGTATCATCGTGCAAAGGGACCTGAAATCATTCACGTTTTCTCTCTCTCCTTCCTTCCCTCACTCTCTCCCCTTGTGTGTGTGTGTGTGTGTGTGTGTATGTGTGTGTGTGTAAACAAAGGGACAAACTCAGATATCATTTATCAGGATCCAACTACCTTTTTAAAAATTTATGCTGGACAAGCAGTGGTGTAATAAGCCCAACACTTGGAAGGCAGAGGCAAAAAGATCTGAGTTCGAGGGTAGCCTGATTTACAGAGTGAGTTTCAGGACAGCCAAGGCTACACAGAGAAACCTCTGTCTTGGAAAAAAACAAACAAAACCCAAGATTGTTTATTTATGTGTATGAGTGTTTGGCTGCATGAATAATGCATAAATGTATACCAGGTGCATCCCTGGTCCCCAGAGGTCAGAAGAGAGCATTAGAGCCCCTTAAACTGGAGTTACGAATGGTTGTGAAGTGAGTGCTTGAAACTGAACCAGGTCTTCTGCAAGAACAGCCACTGCTTTCAACCATTGAGCCACCTCTCCAGATCCCTTGGTTGCTTTTGTTTTGAGACAGGTTCTCTTATTGACCTGGAAGTCAATACATATGCATAGGGGAGGTTAGTGCTTTAGTCTTCATTTTTAGAGGTATTGGGGAACAAGAGGTTAAGTGCCATGCCCAGGTCACAGAGGGAAGATGGTGGAGCCAGGACTCAAACCTAGGCTGTTGTCCTGCACGTCCTGCACGTATTCGCACAGGTTGGACCAGAGGACACGGATCATTCGGTCATCCATCATTCTTATCAGCCCTGCTCCAAGCCTTCTCAGGACCCACCCAACTCAGACCAGTGGGCTCCCTGCTCCCTCCCTCCTCGAGCAATGGAGAACCTGATAAGGTCTGGCTGAAATCAGTCCTGAGCATGTGGACGGCTCAAAGCCACATGAGGCCCAGCTTACAGGGCCCTTTCCACCTGCCAGGGGTGTAGACAACCGATTGTGACCCAGACCCTGACTCTGTATGTCAAAGACAAAGCTTACAAGTCTCTTTGAATATTTAACAAAATGTCACAAAGGCAGCCTTAGGTTTCCCTTGCAAGTGAAGAATCTGGGGCCTAGGGTGGCTAGAATGTTAAGTAACTTATTTATAATCCTCCTGTCTTCACTGCTGAGTGCTGGAATTGCAGCCAGGCGCAGCCATGCTTGGCTTAGTTCAAGTCTTAACAACGTCTTTTGAAGTTTCAATGAGATAACTACGCTAGAAGTCGCTCGGCAGACACCTAGCACTGAGGTGTGAGCTGCCTGATGTAGATGCTAGGACTCAAACTCAGGCCCCCTGAAAGAGCGGCGCACAGTCTTAACCTCTGTGCCGTCTCTCCAGCCCCATAGTGTATATCTCTTATTTGCTCATTAGCCACTGAAACAAAAGCTCCATGAGGGCAGAACTCCTGGGTGGATTCACCCTGTTGTTATCTAGCTCCAGCTTGGAACTCACAATGTAGGCCAGGATGATCTCGAACTTGTGGCAATTCTCCTGCTTCTGCCTCCTGAGTTCTGGGTTTGCAGCTATGAGCCACCATATCCAGCTTGGTTTTGTCTACTCTTTCTTTCTCTCTCTCCCTCTGTCCCTCCATCTGGCCCGCCCTCCCTCCTTCCTTCCCTTTCTTTCTTTCTTTCTTTCTTTCTTTCTTTCTTTCTTTCTTTCTTTCTTTCTTTCCAAGATGCCTGGCTCACACATAGTTGGCACACAAAAGAGTGTTATTTGTTAAAATAATTATTGTAAACTTGGGGATTTCTCACAGAGAACTTGGATATCTGGCTTTTCTTAACTTGACAACACTAGTCCTGGGAAGCTGCTTGGTGGTAAAGCATTCTTTTTGTTTGTTTGTTTGTTTTGGTTTTTTTGGTTTTTTTTTTTTTTTGAGACAGGGTTTCTCTGTATAACAGTCCTAGCTGTCCTGGAAGTAGCTCTTGTAGACCAGGCTGGCCTCGAACTCACAGAGATCCGCCTGCCTCTGCCTCCCGAGTGCTGGGATTAAAGGTGGGCGCCACCACCACCTGGCTTCATAAAACATTCTTAACATGTTTCAGTGGCCACCAGGCCCTGTAATCTAACCAGCCGGTTCCGTTCATTTCCATTATCTGCCTGGCTGGTGAAGGCCTTTGAATGTGGGTCCCCCTGCGATCAGCGCTTCAACTGCCTGTTCCATCTACAGCTGGGGAAACTCTGAGAGAGGGACAGATGCCTTGCTGGGCCTCTAGATAACTGAGTCTAGTCTAGAGGTGAGTTGTGAGCTTTTGCGTGAGGCTCACTGTGATACGTTCCAGAACTTGGTCCCCGTATACAGGCCTTTACCAGAATTGTTATAAAGAGAGATGGTACTGAGATAAAATACTTGTCTGGCCCCGGATTGAAGCACTCAATCCGTAGTATAAGGCTCTCGGTTTGATGCCCAATATCAACCAGTCAATAATCAAATAGAGTTTAGGGAAAACAATGTATGAGTGCAAGATTTTAACTGGGTACCCAGCTTCCAGTTTTCAAGAAAGCAGACTGTTGCCCACTCCTGTGTTGAGGCAAACTAGACAGAACACGGTGATTATATCTCCTCACTCTCTCTATGCACCCAACACGAACAGTTCTATAAATCATGAACCTTATAGCTCTGAACTTTTGAAAATACCCGTGACTGTGAACTGTCACACAAGCCGCGCTGCACAGCCCAAGGCAGGTTGAAGAGCCCTTCACGGCTCCCTAGCAGATCTGCCTGCTGCCCCCACCCCACCCCGCCCAGCACTCCCAACCTGCACAACACGTCTGCAACACAAACCTTTTCTATTCCTTCTGTATTTGGATTTTTTTTTCTGTTTGTTTGTTTTTTTCTCGCTAGGATTTTTGTCAGTCGTTTCTGCAACCAAGAGTCAAAATTGCTCAGAATGTAGCCAGGCGTGGTAGCTCACGCCTGTAACCCTAGCACACATGAGGCTGAGGCAGGACTATTGCCACAGAATTCAGGAACAGTCTGGGTTACACAGCCAGTGCCAGGCCAGTCTGCGACAGAATGGATCTCTCTACTAAGAGGGAGGAAGCTCAGACGGTTTGGAATGCTTAAATGGACGAATGCATTCAACAGGCGGTGTCCCACTCTCTAAGATGGATCCTTTTCGCACCCTACTCGGGCTGAGCCCGACAGCATTCTCCCCTCCTTCCCAGGGCCAGCGCCTGGCTGTGCAGCGCCGCGGCAGCAGGAAGGCAGCTCGGTCACAGTCCCAGGCACAGTTTCGCAACACCCCCTCCAGCCCCGGGCCAGGGTGGGGACGGCTGCGCAGCCCTCCGGTTCTAAGCCGTTCTGCTGCGGGCCTACCTTGCCCCCGGTGCTCAGAACCTGCCAAGGCCACGTCTCCACGCTCCCGAACAGCGAGTTTCTGATCATGCCCAACATGGTGTCGCCCTAGGAGCTGGACGATTGCGCGGAAACTCCGTGGCCAAGTAGGACCGCAGGGTCCACAGAGCGAGCGGCCAGTGAGTGCCAGAGAAGTCAGGGGACTGGGGCGGAGTCTCGGCAGTACGGGCCGTGGCCGAGGCGGGGTCCCCACAGGCTCCACCCACACAAGCCGTCCGCAATCTCTTGGGTGGAGCAGGGATCAGTGCCTGAAACACCTCATTCTATTCCAGATACACCTTTTCCCCCCTATTTTCTTCGTGACAAGGTTTCTTTGTGTAGCTCTGGCTGTCCTGGAACCACGTTGGTCTGGAATTCACAGAGATCCACCTGCCTCCGCCTCCGGAGTGCTGGGATTAAAGGCGTGTGCCACCACTGTCCAACAAGATATATTTTCTACTTTCCTTACTCACCTTCTTCCTACCTCAATGCCTCACTCAGAGAACTAAAATAATCTGTTTGTTATTTTGTGACAGGGTCCACTACGCAGTCTAGGCTGGCCTCAGGATCCCCCTGAGACAGCCTCTGGAGGACTGGACTTGCAGTGTTCACTACCACCCTGGTTTCACCGTCTATGAGATGGAAAAAGCCACTCTTAACCAGTTCCTTACTGTTTTCTTTTCTACCGTGTTTGTTTGGCTTGGGGGGCAGGGTCTCAGCCTGGAACTCACTCTGTAAATGGAGTGACTGCCAGCTTGGGCTGTCTTCCTGCCTCGGCTTCACCAGAGCTGAGGATTATGGGTGAGCGCCACCATATCCAGCTCTTGAGTGCTTTGTATCCCCTGAGAGCTAGCGTCCTAGGAACTCCCAAAGGTGGGTTCTGGGAACCGACCTCAGATCTCTGTAAGAGCAGAGTGAGCTTTTCACCACTGTGTCATCTCTCCAGTCCCCGACATTGTGTTTGATCACAAGTTCCACATTCCTTGTCCCAACAACAGCTCATTCCGTCCCCTCATAACCTAGCTGATTTTTACCACTGTTTCGTGAGTGGCTGTTTCTTGCCAAGTACTTTACAAATTTTATCCGTACTCTTAGTATCACTATAGCAGGTATACACATGCACATATCCGACTTACAGAGGGGGAGGAATGGGAGGAAGGTTGTGGATATGAGCAAATACAATGATGTACGCAAATGACATATGCAAAAATGTCACAACGAAACCTATTGTTCTAGACGCTCTCTGTTCTGGTTATTTTTTTGTCAACTTGACAGAAGCTAGAGTTGTCTGGGAAGAGGAACCTCAGCTCAGAACATGTCTGCTTCAGACGGTCTGACAGCAAGGCTGGGAAGCTCTTTCTTGACTAATGTCTGTGGGGCACATCCCACTGTGGGCAGTGGCATCCCTGGACAGGTGGCCCTGAGTTGTTTAAGAAAGAAGGTTGAAAGCTGGGCGGTGGAGGCGCAAGCCTTTAATCTCAGCACTCAGGAGGCAAAGGTGGGCGGATCTCACTAAGTTCCATTCCAGCCTGTCTACAGTGCAAGATCCAAGACAGGCTCCAAAGCTACACAGAGAAACCTTGTTTCAAAAAAAACCAAACTAAACCAGGCCAGACCAACCAACCTTTTGCTTGTTTGTTTAATAAAACAGCAACAACAAAGAAAGTAGGTTGAGCACTTGAGGAGCAAGCCAGGAAGCAGCACTCCTCCGTGGGTTCCTCTCCAGTTCCCACTTCCAGGTCCTTGCCTTGAGTGACAGAATGTGACCCGAGAGTTGTAAGGAGAAATAAACCTTCTCCTCCCCTAGTTGTTTTTAGCCATGGTGTCTTAGCACAGTAACGGAAACCCTAACTAAGACAATAGTAATAGCGATAATAATGATAATATAATAACAACAGTAATATAATAAGGAAAGCAGAGGGAGGAGAAGAGGGAACTGGGTCAAAACAGCTTTCCAAACCAAAGGAGACTCGTGGTCTATAGCATCACACTGACCCTTAAGGACCATGCCCTTTGACCCTTTGGTATCTGATTTCTCTGAACAGACCCTTCAAACCCCATGTCTCTATGAACACAGCACCAGGTTCTAAGGTCCTGCCCATATGACACTGGTACACACACCTTGAACCTGATGGCTGGGATGGCTTAAGCTGGCTGCCCATTGAGCTGTGATCTGGATGTCTAGTGTGTGAAGCTGCTGAGCCAGCTGGGCACATGTCTCCTTCCTGAGAAAGGGAAGTGGAGGCTGAGCTAAGCAGAAGCATCGACAATGGTCATAACAATGCTCAAGTTTGGTAGAAAGAGATATTCACATCACTAACTGCATGTAAAGGGGGTTTTCCATGTTCTGATGGTACACATTTCTTCATCAGAGTGAAGTAAGTTGCTATTTAATTACTTCATATTTGCTTGACTCTAAAATGCCACTTACTGTTGAGAGGCGCTATTTTTATGTACCATCACGAAAGCAACAAAATGTTACCAAGTAAAACTATGACATTCTATTGGCTATTAAATGCATCTACATACATTAAATTAGAATTTAATTGGTAAGAGATTGTTATGTTGCTTTGTTTGGTTTTGCTTGTTGGTTCAACTACAATCTCACTATGTGGCCCAGGCTGGCCTCAGACTTACCATCCTCCTGTTGTAGCCTTCTGAGTGTGGGGGTTATAGGGGTGTACCACATGACCAACTTGTTACCTGGCTTTTAAGATTTATTTATTTATTCTTTATTTATTTATTTTTGATCAGGCAGTGGTGGTACATGCCATTAATCCCAGCACTTCAGAGGCAGGGGCAGGTGGATCTCTGAGTTTGAAGTCATCTTGATCTACAGAGCAAGTTCCAGGATTGCCAGGGCTACACAGAGAACCTGTTTCATGAAAAACCCAGGGTGATAGTTCATGCCTGAAATTCTAGTACTCTTAAGACTGAGGCAGTAAGTTTGCTGAATGTTCAAGCCATCTTGGGGCATATAGTGAGTTTCAGATCAGCCTAAACTACAAAAAGAAGCTCTGTCTCATAACTAACTAAATAATTAAGTAAATAACTAAATGAGCTGGCTCAGTGGTTGGGAGCACTTGTTCCCATGCACCCACATGGAAAATCACACTTATTCGTAACCCCAGTCCCAAGAGATCCTGGTCCCTTTTCTCCACCAAGGGCCCCAGGCACACACTTGGTGAATAGATATATGCTCAGGACAAACATGTATACACATAAAACAAGTAAGTACAAAAGATAAACAAATAAATAAAACCAAAAATATTTTTTTTTCTCTGCTCACAGTTATGTCTCCTTTCTTACAAACGAATGTGTTAAGAACAATTGGGACATTTGGGAGCTGGAAAGAAGGTGCAGTGGTTGAGGTAATTTCGATCGATGGTTTCATGGGTTTAAGAACAACCGTGGAAATAAAGCTCCAGGTGGGTCTACAAGAACGTTTACAGATTAGATGAACGGAGTAAGGAAGCACCATGCCACCTGTGAGCGAGCGCACCCTTCTGTGGTCTCTGAGCCAAAGCATTCACTCCCCGGTGCGTGCTGCTTGTGGACACAAAATGACCAACCGCTCCATATTCTGTTTCCTTCCATCTTTAATTTGCTTTTGTTAGGTATTTTGTCCCAGTCCCCAGAAAAATCAATAGTACGATAGGATTCAAATGAAGCTGCTATGAGGGCCGTAGGCTGGCTGCCCTTGAAACCAACAAAAACCTAGGGTGCAAAGGGCGACGACGAAGGGAAGGTTGCAGTTAATTAAAGGATCCCGGGTGTGTCCTTGGACACGAGACCCTGGCAGAGCTGGGAATTCGGGAAACAAGGGGTTTGGTCTGTGGAAAAGAGTTTAGAAAATGGTGGCTTCAAATGAAGGTTCCCGCAGCCGCTTTTCTCTCTGACCCTTTGCTGTCCTCCGGGTTCTCACACTTCCTCCTTTGATGCAAACCTCAGAAACCAGAAAGCCTTTCCCTACTTGAGTCATAAAAACCGGAACCCTGTCCCCCAAAGCCAGCCACAAAGCCTGGAATGTTGGGCATTGTGTAAGAGTTTATCCTCGTGCCTTTTAAATACTTAGGTTTATATCCATAGATTAGTGCCCTGCCCAACCTTCACACCAAAAGATTTTTACTTCAGTGGGCAGCAGTTAATGCAGAAACCATAACCGACCAACTTGCTGCGAAGACATGATGGCGGGGATCGGGGGAGATGGGGGGTGGGGGGGCGGGCGAGGGAAGGGGGCCACTCACCCTGTAGGGACAGCTACACCCCTCCCAAGAGCCTGAGGATGGGAAAATGTGCAGCAGTAAGATGTCCTCTGACGTGACAAGGCTGTTACACTCAGGACTGCACTGCACTGAGGGTATCTGCGCAAACCAGCATAAACTGGGTCCCTCAGTCCCGTGTGGTGGTGCTCACCTTTAATCCCAGCACTTGGGAGGCAGAGGCAGGTGGATCTCTGAGTTTGAGGTCCATCTGGTCTACAAGCTCCAGGACAGCCAGAGCTACAAAGAGAAACCCTGTCAAAAAATAAAAAATAAAAATTAAAAAATTAAAAAGTCCCTCAGTATTTCATCATGGACAGGGGAGGGGGTCAATGGGGCTTCACAAGTTCTTGAGGAACTATTGGAAGTTCATGGTTGTTGGTGCTGGGGTATTCTTAAGGATCTGGAGAGATGGAGACATTTATTTTATTTTTAATTATGTATATGCATGCATTTGTTGTGGAGGCCAGAAGAGGGCATCAGATCATCTGCAGCTAGAGTTACAGATGGTTGTGAAGCTGCCTGATGTGGGTGTTGGGATTTGAACTCAGGTCATCTAGAAGAACAGTATATGCTCTTAACCGCTGAATTACCTCTCCAGTTCCTGGGTGTCATTTATTCTCAGTGCTGTAGCTGCTGATAAGTTTGCCTCGATTCAATAAACACTCCACCAAACATGTTCTGTTGAGAAACTCTTGTTAAATTCAGCGGGTGACATGCAAAAAAAGAAGACTTGAAAATGGGGGTGGGGTGGGGTGGGGGTGGGGGGCTCACGGAGAAGGGTTTGGTGGGAGAGGACTGGGGATGAAGAACAAAAATTACTAAAATTCATCCTATAAATGTCTAAAAGCGTCAAACAAATTTTTAAAAAAGTCTAAAAAAAATGATGGCTTTTATTCCAGGGAGCCCTCATTCCATACTGAAGACGAAGAATTGTTACAACCAAGGACCGAGAAGGGTCTAGACGGACAGGCCCCTCTGGGTTGTCCCCGTTCATTCTGCTCCACCAGTTCCGGTCACACGTCTACACAGCTGTTCCTGCTTCATGTGATTTGAGCATTAAGTTGGATCATGTCCCTTTGATCCTTCACCTGAAGGCTCCCTGTGTCATGTGACACTATGACAAAATGATTCCGTGATGGTTTTCCTCTTGCAAACCTGCCCTTTGCTATAAAGATGTCAGGCATGGTGCTGATGGTGGGCCACCGGTAACATCTGCAGCAGAGAACCAACACCAGATAGGAAGCTTCATGGGGAGAGCATCTGGATTAGCACTTACGTGGAAATCAGGACAAGTCAGAATTCTGCCAATAAAGCTGCACCTTCATGGTCAGGTCCTACTAAAAAGTCACAAGGGGGACTGGGCTTGCTAGTGTATACCTGTCATTGCAGCACTCAGAAACCAGAGGATTGTTTTAAGTGTTAGGTCAGCCATGGCTACATGTTGGGACCTCAAACCAGCCCAGGAATGGTGCCACCTGCCTACACACCTTTAATCCCAGAACTCAGGAGGCAGAAGCAAGCAGATCTTTGTGAGTCTGAGCCCAACCTAGTCTACTGAGCCAGTCAGAGTTACCTAGTGAGATTCTATCTCCAAAAGTAAATGAAACAAAACAAAACCTTGCCCAAAACCAAATGAAACCAAAATAAATTATCCTGGGGAAGAAAGAACAAATGGTGCCCAGGTTTACATGGATAGCTGGTGCCTGGGCTCATGCGTGGCTGTTGGAGGAGACTTTGTGGGAGTAGGTTCTTTACGTCCTCCATGTCCTGAGAGTCAGACCGTGGTCAAGCCTTGCCCCCCTGAGCCATCGCACCAGCCCCCAGGAAACATTGTAAAGGGAAATTTCCCTTTTGTTGTATATAAGAAAATTCTGGCTGGGCGGTGGTGTCGCATGCCTTCAATCTCAGCACTTGGGAGGCAGAGGCAGATGGATCTCTGTAAGTCTGAGGCCAGCATGGTCTATAGAAATAGTTCCAGGACAGGCTCCAAAACTAAAGAGAAACTCTGTCTAAAAACAACAACAACAACAACAATAATAATAATAATATAATAATAATAATAATAAATAAAAATTCCTCCCTTTTCTTCAGAAAAGGTTAGGGAAGCCAGCCTAGGTCCTGTAGTCAGAGGGTTTTGTAGAACAGCAGAATTGAGCTCATCCTTATGTGGAAATAAGATGAACAGAAAAGGCTAAGTTACAGGGTTATGTTAACTGATCTTGATTTTTAACAAACAACTGTTTATTGCTGTGTGCATTTGGGGGTGTAAATGTATGTCACAGGGCACACGTGGAGGCCAGAGGATAACTTAGCGGAGCCAATCTCTCCTCCCACCTTTATGTGGGCTCCAGGGACGGAGCTCAGGTTGCCCGGCTCTGGCGGCAGTCACCTTTACTGATGAACCCTCTTGCCAGCCCTATGTGAGTTTTTTTTTAGCCTTTATTCTTCCGTTGAGTTGAGGTTCAGAATCATTCTTTCCTTTGAGGTTGTGCCGTATTGTAAAACCTTTCCCCTACACAGGACTGAGTTAAGGATCCCTGTCCCAGGGTTGTAGTTTTCTACAGCTGGGCGTAAAGAAAAAACCCATTCACACAAATGAGGAAGTAAGGGTACGATATAAGCAAATATTGGGATTCAATGGGCATCTCCAGGACTTTCAGGTTCTTGTATCCTGGAACAAGGAACTAGACCGAGCCACATGGATAAGAGCAGAAGCAGGGATGGTTAATCACAAACAGGTACGCTTCAGAGAAGGAGAAAGCAGACTGGGTCTGACTCTTTAGGAACTTAAACAGCGAATACTGAATGTAGGATGTTGGTTTTTATGGTATGTTACACGAGCTTTTGAGATCGCTCACATCCGGTATACTTTCTCGTACATCCTCTGCTCCATGTTGTTCTACACGTAACTTCATTTATTGCATATCTCATTGCCTCGGATCTTCAGCAGGGTGTATTAGTAGTGTAATGACACGGTTCACCTTGTGACACCGGGGTGTATCTGTTTCTGAGCAGGTGGCTCCAGTCTGTGCTAGCTGCCCTCCGTCAAGGGCTGTGAGAGTATGTGTGAGTGTGTGCCTGTGTGTGTGTGCATGCATGTGTGTATGTGTGGTGTTTGTGCGTGTGTATGTGTGTGTGCATGTATGTGTGTATGTGTGGTGTGTGTATGTGTGTGTGTATGCGTGTGTGTATGTGTGGTGTGTGTGCATGCATGTGTGTATGTGTGGTGTGTGTGTGCATGCATGTGTGTATGTGTGGTGTTTGTGTGTGTGTATTTGTGTGTGTGCATTCATGTATGTGTGGTGTTTGTGTGTGTATGTGTGTGTGCATGCATGTGTGTATGTGTGGTGTGTGTG
>NW_004949097.1:1365131-1376504 GCF_000317375.1 Microtus ochrogaster
GTGCATGTGTATGTGTGTGTGCGTGCATGTGTGTATTGTGGTGTTTGTGTGTGTATGTGTGTGTGTGCATGTGTGTATGTCTGTGTGTGTATGTGCATGTATGTGAATGTGTATATTCCAGGCTTCCTCTCCCCCCAACCCGCAGGAGTTTTTTTGAGACAGGGTTTCTTTGTATAGTCTTGGCAGTCCTGAACTCTCTCTGTAGATCAGGCTGGCCTCAAACTGACAGAGATCCTCTCGCCTCTGCCTCCTGAGTGCTGGGATCAAAGGCGTGCACCACCACCTTGGGGCTTCCAGCCCTCCTCTTTACCAACAGGCTTTTCTTGAATGGTAATTTTGCAGCCTTTTTGTCTAAGCCCCTCCCAGCCTCTGCTCTACTTTCCTGTCCCAGGAAGCTGATTTGATCAGTGCAGGTTGTTTCTGGATGTGTAGACCCATAAATACACCACTTTGGTTTCCCTGAATTTCAAAGAAATCTGGAAGCAGGAATTGATAAAGAAAAAAATGATTAGTTTACATTTTGATGAAAATGAGGGGAGAGGACAGACAGATACTGTGGCAAATACACTGTCATCTCCATTATACACATGTGGACACACACACATGCACACACAGATGCACACACAAATGCACACACACATGCACACACACGCACACACGCGCACACATGCACACACATGCACACACATGTACACACATGCACACACACGCACACACATGCACACACATGCACACACACATTCACACACACATTCACACACACATGCACACACACACACGTGCACACACAGACTAAATGAAATGTAACTTTAAAAAAATGAAAACCCCATGCTGTGCCAATGACCAAAAGCCTTAACTCTATGTGACAGAAAAGCCTCAACCTATACTGTACTAGCACCCTTGAAATTATAATTTTCTTTTTGCTACAGTCTATCTCCTTTGGCAGTCTCTCTGTCTGTCTGTCTGTCTGTCTGTCTGTCTGTCTGTCTGTCTCTCTCTCTCTCTCTGAGAGAAGACAAAGACACAATGATTTGACTCCCCCCATTATTGGGAATCTAGAACAAGGTTTCTTTTTCCTTCTTACTGAAGTCTCTCTCTGTGCTTGCTGCTGTTATTCATGTGTCCAATTTTCTTGTTCCACAATACAAGAACTTGGGACCCTCTGTATGTCCCAGGGAACACAGCTATTCATGGATATCAGCATCATTTGGGAGGATTTAATGTGGATTCCTTGGCTACAAATCAGAATCTCCGGGTAGCGGCCACAGGAAAACTGAATTTTTGTTTAATTAGCCAATTAAACGCTTTTTGAGACAAGGTCTTGTATAATCTAGGCTGGCCTTGACCCAGATTCTTTTCATTTTTTTTCTGGATGAAAATACACATTTCAAAATAAGTTAGATTTGGTGGTACACAGCTTTAATCACAGCATTCAAGAGGCAGAAGCAGGAGGATGTCAGCCTGATCTATACATGTAGCCAGAGCTGGATGTGTACCCTGTGAAAGCCTGCTGAAGAAGAAAAGAAAGGAAGAGAAGAAAGAGAAAGGAACGAAGAAAGGGAGGTAGGGAGGGAGGGAGGGAGGGAGGGAGAGAGAGAGAGAGAGAGAGAGAGAGAGAGAGAGAGAGAGAGAGAGAGAGAGAGGGAATATACTGAGGGACATATAATGCGTGACTTTTTCTTGGGAAACATCCATTCACCCATAGAATGGGGACTGAGTAACAACAACAACAAACAACAACAATAACAACAACAACAACAAAAACGTTCTAAGTCTAGCATGCAGAAACAATGAATTTGTTGAGGTTATTTGCAGGAGCATGGCTGACTCCTATGCAGCTGTGTACTGTAGAGCCTATTCTTAGTCTGGGAGATGACTCATAAAAGCTGCATCACCAAAGAATGGCAGTGCGCCTCCTACCTTCCACACAGTCATGCGCCATGTGCATCCAGGTCACGACTGCCTGCAGCTGACGTGCAGGGAGGAGTGGCGATTGGACTCTCAGCAAAGGGTCTGGTGAAACCTTGAGGCTGGCAAGCATGGGGAGTCAGCAAGCTGGGGCTCCCCTTGGCCTGGGCTGTGCTCACGTTCCTCTGTAATGCAGTTGGAGTCTAGGACCTACGCCAGCACCTAGTGCATACACACCTCACTCTGAATAATGGAAGAAGTTCCTTTTCCCCTTATCAGCCAGAAAACTTAGATTCTATTCAACCACGCTCCATTTCCCCCCTGATGTAGGTGGGTCTTCTCTCTATGTGTTACTTTCATTGGTCAAATAAAGAGACTGCCTTGGCTTTTTATAGGACAGCAGCTTAGATAGGTGGAGTAGACAGAACAGAATGCTGGGAAGAAGGCAATGAGGCAGACTCCATAGCTCTCCTCTCCGAGATGGACGCAGGTTAGAATCTTCCTGGTAAGCCACCACTTTGTGGTGCTACACAGATTATTAGAAATGGGCTAATCAAGATGTGAGAATTAGCCAATAAGGGGCTGGAACTAATGGGCCAGGCAGTGTTTAAATAAATACAGTTTCTGTGTAATTATTTCGGGTAAACCTAGCCTGGCTGTGGGAAATGGCCCGCCGTTCCTTTTACTACAGTGGCAGTTGCCTACAATCCCAGTATCGAGGAAGTGGGAGGCAGGAAGAAAAGGAGTTCAAGGTCCTGCTTATTTACTTGTGCAGCGGCTTCAAGGCCACTCTGGGCAACATGAAACCCTGTCTCAGAATTGAAGAAGAACGACAGAATGGAGTTCAATTCCCAGCACCCACATGGTGGCTCACAGCCATCTGTAATGAGATCTGGTGTCCTCTTCTGCTCTTCTGGCCAGCAAGCATACAGACATACAGAACACTGTATACATAATAAATAAGTTTTAAAAATGTTAAAACACACACACACACACACACACACACACACACACACACACAGGCTGGTGGTGGTGGTGGCGGTAGACACCTTTAATCCCAGCCCTTGGGAGGCAGTACAGATACACTGGGTGTTCATGTTCAGGAATCCATCATACTGGCCGGCCCTTGGGGCTCTGATAAGATATGAAAGTTCTCAATTGATTCCGCTAAGAGCACTTCCTGTGCACATTCACTACGCTCCCTTTAAAAGGCCTGCCCATCTCTATCTTTCTCTCTTTCTGTCTGTTTCTCTTTCTCTCTCTCTGCTTCTCTGCCCGTCTCTCTGTCTACCCCTGCTCCCCCACCTCTCTTCTCTTCTGCTGTTCCTGTCCCCAGAGGCCGGTCTCCCTACCTCTGCACCCCCTTTTTACGTTCTCTTTGCCCTAATAAGAACCCCTTTACTTGAACTCTATCTCATGGCATCTTTCTCTCTCACTTGTTGATTTTTTTGAATCAAAACATTGGGCACAGGTTGTGGGGACCATACATATCTGAAGCAGACAGAGCAATATAGTATGTGATTCCATCAAGCTGCCTCAAGTGCTGTAGAATTTGAAATTTATGAATTGTTAATTGCTTGAATTTTGCATTTTAATATTTGAGGGCAGTGATTGGCCGCAGGCAACTGGACAGTGGAGAGGGAGAGAGTACCCCTTCCTTCTGAGAAACAAGCGTGGCTACAAGCAGAGGTAGGGTTTAAAGGTTTCTCTGTGAGCAGTCCTATTGTCTTGTCTCTCAGCAAAATGGGCGAAGGAATGGGTCCAAAGCCTTGCCCAGTTTTCAGCAGTTCCAGGAATTTCATCACAGGCTTGGTGAGCACTGGGGGGTTAACACACCGTGTGAGGTTGCTGTGAGCTGGATGCAGGCCAGAAGTCTGTGAAGCTCCTAGTTTTTATAACATGAAGATATGATAACTTTTCAGGTTCCAGCCCATGATGGGTGTTCAATATCCCGCAACAGGGCTAGGTATTCCTCTTTTCTTGGTGCACAGATAGGTCCCGTTGGAAAAGGAATACGTATCAGTATGACACCATATATGTAGTTATAATTCAGGATCATTAATAGGTTATGGCTCCTATGCCATCGGTCAGCTGAGTCTGGGACCTCGCTAGATCTGGAAAGTAGGTTACAATTACCTATCTTGGTGATAGAAACCTGGCTTTTGCTAAGTGGCCTTTATGTCCTGTTGATTGTATTAAGCAAGTATACTAGTTCCTTTGTTTGTTGCTCTGACCAAAATATCCCATAGAAATAATTTAAAGGAGGAAATTTGATTTGGGGGGCAAATTTCAAGGGGTTTCAGACCATCATGGGGGTGGCTTAGTCTGTGTCACTCGGGGTCTGAGGTGGTTGGTCATAGTGTGGTGTGGTTGCAGACCAGAGCTACAGGTGAGTGTAACATTCAAGGCCCACCCCCACTGACCCACCACAGCCATCATCATCATGAGTGTTCTAACACATGAACTGATGTGGGGGGGGGGTGACTTTCACACCAAACCTTAACAGCAAGTACTGTCCTATCTACTGACCACCTATGGCACAATCGTCTGTCTGTTAGTCATGACCACAGGGTCTGGTAGGTCAAGGAACATTGACTCCTTCAGGCTTGGTCAGCATTCCACTTTGACTCTCTGTTTGTTCTGTTTTAAATTTAAGACAGGATCCTACTATGTAGCCTGGTTTTCCTACAATTCTTGCTCCCTTTGCCTTGGCCTCCTGAATGTTGGGATTACAGGTTTATACACCCCTACACCCAATCCAGCCTTTCTTTCTGGAGCCTCCTTCCTTCCTTCCTTCCTTCCTTCCTTCCTTCCTTCCTTCCTTCCATCCTTCCTTCCTTCTGAGATAGACTCTCACTGTGCAGCTCCAGCTGGCCTGGAAATCTCAGAGCTCTGCTTGCCTCTGATTCCGGGGTGCTGAGATGAAAGGTATAAGTCTCCCTGCCCAGCTCTGGATGCCTGGCTCTGGATGCCCTGCTCTGGGTACCATTAGCACTGCCCGGGCAGTTCCAGCCTTTCTTGATTGCAGCAGATGATGATGCACGTGGTACATCTGAACAGCATGGTAAGGCTGGCGTCAGATGTCCTCATCAGGGCATCAAGCTGTCAGTCTAGAAAGATCAGTAGCTGCTCATCCTCCTTACTCTCTATTAATTCTTCTGATCCATGTTAAGCAGGTCTGTGTTTTTTTATAATATTTAAAATATTTTCAGGTTTATTTATTTTATGTGGATGAGCATTTAACTTGCATGCATTCATTCCAACCTCATGCTTGCATGGTGCCCTTGGAGGTCAAAAGGGAAGGGATCCCCTGGAATCAGGGTTATGGATAGTGGTGAACCGCCTCATGGATGGTGGGCATCTGATGTGGGAGTGTCATATATCAATCTGTTGATTTCATTGGTTGAGTAATAAACAAACTGCTTGGGCTCATAGCTTAGAACATAGCTGGGTGGAGTAAACAGAGCAGAATGCTGGGAGGAAGAGGAAGTGAGGTAAGATGCCTCAGACAGAGACTCCACAGCTCTCCTCTCGGGAGCAGACACCTTAGAGAGATGCCATGCTCCCTGCTCCTGGGAAGATACACGTGATGAAGTTCTGACCCAGGATGGACAAAGGCTAGAATCTTCCCGGTAAGCGCACCTAGGGGCGCTACACAGATGATTAGAAATGGGCTAAATTAATATGTGAGAATTATCCTAGAAGAGGCTAGATAGAAACGGGCCAAGCAGTGATTAAATGAATACATTTTGTGTGTTGTTATTTCGGGCATAAGCTAGCCGGGCAGGCGGCTGGGGTGCTGGGGACGCAGCCCCGCCGCTCCTATTACTACAGGCATCAAACCCAGGTCCTCCACAAGATCAGCAACTGATTTTAGTTGCTGAGTCATCTTTCTAGCCCTAAGATACTTTTTAATTAATGCAACAATTCTGCACATTGTGACAGTTAATTTTCACTGCCAGTTTAATGAGATTTAGAATCGCTCAGGAGACACACTTTGAGGCACATCTGGGAAGTTTCCAGAGAGGTTTGGCTGAGGAAATAAAACCCACTATCAATGTGGCCAATGAAGAACCAAAGTTTCTCCATTTTGTTCTTTGCCTCCATCTTGTGTCTTGTGTAAGCTATCTCCTGTAAAACATTCCAGTCCTCAGAAATGGCTAGGGACAAAAGTAACAGGGTAACCATCTGGAAAGTACAGATAACTGCAGAGTGTCCCACCCAAAGGTCAGCCGATAAGAAAACTTCACAAGCAACAGATGAAAAAAGTCTCTAGATTCCAGCTAATCAGGATTGAACCCATCACTCCACACCCTGCTAATTTAACTTTTCTGGGTTTTGTCTTTAATGCCCTTAGAAGGGTGGGGTAGCTCCATACACACATAAACCTTGCTTTTGCATTTTGGTGAGTCGGTCTCCCTGGTGGTCTTTTGGGGTCCCCACAGATTGGGCATAAGAGCTAGCACCATCTCATGGAGTGGGACCCTAGACTGGATGAAGAGGGAAGGAGGATGTCTGCTGAGCATCAGTTGACCTCAAATGATGCTATGTGATCAAGCTCTTGCTGCCGTGCCAACCCACCACAAACAAAAATAAACCTGCCTTTCCTCACCTTGCCCTTTTCATATGTTTTGTCAAGAGCAATGAGCACACATATTTTGGAAGCATAATGTACTGTTTTATTGTGTGAGTTAAATTTTAGTTTTATGTATATACCATGAGTGTGTGGATGTCCACAGAAGCCAGAACAGAGTGTTGGAGCCCCTGGAACTGGAATTACAGGCAGTTGTGAATCTCCTGACATGGGGAACCAACCTGGTCCTCTGGGAGCCCAGCAAGTGCTCCTTACCAATGAGCCAGCTCTCAAGTCTGCCAGAGACCTGCTTTGGTGGGGAGTGGAGTGGTGTTGTTCAGGTGCCAAAGAGGATGTGTGGCGGGGGTGGAGGATGGGGGTTGGGGAGAGGAGGTGGACACTAGAGTCCTTTGAGTGTGGGGAGGGGTGGTGAAAAGGTGATCATGCCTTTTATGCTGCATAGTTGCACAGAGGACCAAATGGGAGACAGGGGTGTGTGAGCTGGAGTGTGACTGGAGATCAGGAGTTGTAGAATCTAGTATTGATCTTGACAATAGGCACCAATCATATGTTAATGGAAGGATCACAAGTTCCTCTTGCTAGAAGTAAGAAGAATGACTGCTTTACCAAGCAGGAATTTTCCTTAAGCTCCCAACGGAAAGGAGACCCTTAACCAAATGCCTGATCTTGTGGAAAGGACTTCTGGGGAGCAGACACTATACTACAGTTTCTTAGTCTTACTATATAGGCCTGTTCCCCTCATAACACTCCCAAAAAGGAAGGTCCTGATGTCTTATTCTTTTCCCATTATACCATATCATTCTGATTTCTCTGTATTTATTAACTGAACTCTTGCCCTTAATGGCTGCAGGCTCTGGGTCTGAACTGTAGGCAGTTCATCCTTGGGATCAGGTGTGTCTAGTAAATCCCCAACTTTCCTGTTCTTGTTGTAATTAGGAGGGCACAATGGAATTCCTGGTTCCACGGTGGTGCGGATTTTTCCCCAAAGAATTTTTTCTTTAGAGAGACTACCAACCATTGTGCACATCTTTATCCTTTACCAAAGCCCACACAAAGCTTCCTAAAGGGAGAGGTATGATAGTGAGAATCATTAAAAATGAAAGTAAAAGGTGCTGGACAAGTGTAGCTTGCAATGTTGAAATGTTGGATCTTTGTCAACCAGCGATGGTCACCATGCGATCTACGCCACCAGCTCTACAACCTGCTCTTCTTCTGTATAAATACATCAGGTAATAATCACAAGAGGGTAATTAGCATATCTAGTTCCTCAGATGTTTACCTTCTTAGTTGTTTTCTTGAGACAGGAATTCTTTGTGTAGCCTTGGCTAGACCTTCCTGCAGCAACCTCTACAACCCAGTGTTTATCATTTATTTGTTGTGAGGACTTTGGAAATCCTTTTTTGTTTGTTTGTTTGTTTTCTTTTGTTTTTTTTGTTTTTTTTGTTTTTTGAGAGAGGGTTTCTCTACTTAGCTTTGGAGCCTGTCCTGGAACTGGCTCTGTAGACCAGGCTGGTTTTGAACTCACAGAGTTCCATCTGCCTCTGCCTCCTGAGTGAAGGTGTGTGCCACCACCGCCTGGTGCAAATCCTTTCTTCTAATTAGTTTGACATGTATATAATAAGCCTGATGTGGTGGTGCATTCCTATAATTCTAGAACTCAGGAGGCTGAGGCAGGAGGATTGCCATGAACTTGATAGTGAGTTCCAGATCGGCATAGGATTGGAATTTATCTCAAGGACCTGTCTCCAAAACCCAAAATGTATTTCTCCCACCTGTTCTTTACAGCCATGGTCGGTGTACCAGAACTTACTTCACTATCTGTCGCTTTGTTCCCGTAGACCAACCCCTCCCCACCTCTCAGTCACTGTGTCTAGTAACCACTCTTCTGTTCTCTGCTTCCATGACAACAGCTGTTTCAGATTCCACATACGACCAGATCATGCACATGCTGTCTGTTGTGGAATATTCCTTTACACTGCATGAAGATATGTCACCATGGTTGTTTTAGTAAAAAGCTAAAAGGCCAAGAGCTGGGCAGGATTTTCAGGGCAGAGAGAATGCTGGGAAGAAGGTGGAGTTGCCAGCTGGACACAGAGGAAGCATGACATGTAGGTGATGAGGTAACAGGCCATGAGTCATGTGCAGCACATACATGAATAGAAATGGGTTAATTTGAGTTGTAAGAGCGAGTTAGAAATAAGCCTAAGCTATTGACCGAGTTTTCATAATTAACAATAAGTCTCTGTGGGGTTATTTGGGAACTGGCTGCGGGAGACTGAGAAAGATGAATTACATTTGCCTTTCTATGACTGGCTTAGTTCACATAACATATTGTCTTCCAGAATTGTTTGCATTGTCAAAAAGGTTGTATCCCTTTTATGTTTGGATAATACCTATCGGATTAGGTCTTGAGATAAGTTAGACATGTCCACCAGGTACTTGTGTTTTGCAGTGACCAATCCACCACAGTCTGAGGCAGTTAGGGAGATCAGGCTAGGGCGTGAAGGACTAACACCATTTTGCCAAGTTCTGTTCCAGGTGCTGTCTACTCTAGTTTCTCCTGTTGACTGGAAGTGAAGCTCCTTTTGCAAGGCCTGGTGAGAGCGTTTGTCAGTCTGGAGGATGGAGAGGGCTCTAACAACTCAAGACTGTCAGGTGCATGCACCCAAGTATCCTCATGTTTGGTCTCTGAAGTCTCCCTGTTATGGGAGGGGGCGGAGCTCTTGACCTTGATATACACAACCTACCAGTCTAGCTGTCTTTGAGTGCTCTCTCTGAACTCCGCAAGCTAGCAATTAAACCCCAGGACTGCTTCCAGCAGCTGCTGCCCTAAAACTATAAAGAACAGAATCCCTCCCACAGTGTGCCTTGGGCTGTCTGCTTAAACTAGGCACATCCGGTTGCTTTCTAGTTCTTTCTTTTTAAAGAGTTGTTACAGTTGTTGTTATATGTGTATGTATGCCACCTGTGCAAATGCCCATGCAGGCCAGACAAGGGCATCGGGTCTCGTTGGTGGTGGGAGGAAGAGAGCAGTAGGCACGCTTTTCCCTGAACCATCTCCACAGTTCAGCTTTCTCATCCTTTTGGCTTCAACACTTCCAACATCTTGGAAGAAAAGCGACCAATGCCATAGTCTTCACACTTACCGCTTTCCTTCTTGTCGCCACTAATGGGGTCTTTTTTGTTTGTTCATGAATCTCACTCTGTCGCCCAGGCTGCCCTGGAACTCACGACAATGCTCTAGCCTCAGCCTCCCAAATGCTGAGACAGTGGACGCAAGCCACCATACCCAGGGCTAGTTGAGAAATGACTCTTCTGAGACCGAAGCAGTGATGCGGGGGCAAAAGGACCATCAAAGTGGACCTTATTAGCTTACCTCACCACCATGGAAGCCTCTAGTAGCTGGTAGGGGTGCCGAGGAGGTCCTGCGAGACACCTGTAGGAACTGTCTGCTTCAAATGGAAGAAATTCTTCAGGGTGGTTATCTTAAACATAACCCTATACCTTCCTAGTCAGGGACTGCCCCAAGGAATGCCAACTTTCTTGTTTCTAGCTTTCAGAAGAAGGATTTCCTTCCCTATTCCTCTCTGTCTATCTGTCCTTCTTCCCTTCCCATCTCCCTCTCTCTAACAGTATTTGCTGTAGCCCAATCTGGTCTGGAACTTACGTGCTTCCTGACTCTGCATTAGGCATGCTGGGAACCAGCCTGGCTGATTTGGTAATTTTATAAAAACTCTTAAAATGATCAATATTAGCATATTGTGTGACAGTGGCTGTCTATTGCTGTCATTCCCGTGGATAGTGTCCCACTGTTTCCTAGGTCTTTCTTGCATGAGCCAGGCTTGTGTGTCTCCCTTGTTTTCTGCTCTTACTAGGCAATGTGGACTTCCTGCTCCTCTAGCGACTACTGAGGTCACCCAGGCAGGCACAGAGCAAATGTGGTTAGAGATCACCGTCGTCCCTAGAGGTCCTCGTAGCTCTTTAGTTGGAATCCCGCTCGGCTTCTTCATGCAGAGAGATAGATATTATTAGGCTTATGAAAAAGCAGAAGCATTCCTGAGTCCACAGCTCATATTTCTTTCTTATTTTCTCTTTGAGACCGAGTTTTGCACAGACAAGGCTAGCCTTGAATTGCTGATCTTCCTACCTCTGTCTCCCAAATACGGGTTTGTATACCACACCTCCCTGGGACTCAAGGATCTAAACCAGACAAAATGTTTTCTTTCACCCAACTTCCTAAATTTATGCTTCCTTTTTTTGTTTTGTTTTGTTTTTCGAGACAGGGTTTCTCCGTGTAACAGTCCTAGCTGTCCTGGAACTAGTTCTTGTAGACCAGGCTGCCCTTGAACTCACAGAGATCCTCCTGCTTCTTTACTCATTAACTTAATTAACTACTTACAGCTCATATATATATGTGTGTGTGTGTGTGTGTACATATATACATATATATATAAACTAATATATATATGTATATATATATATATATATATATATATATATATATATATATATATATACATGTTTTAAAAGTCCGGTGATTTGATTCTCCCTTCTAGTAAGATATATTACCTGGCAAGATCTTATTGCAAAAAATATTTTAGCCCACTGTGATGGTTCAGGCCTGTAACCCTAGCTCTTCACAGGCTGAGATGGGCAGATTGCCTTGAGTTCTAGGCCAGCCTGGGTTACAGAGAAGAGATCCCATGACCAAAACAAAAAATGAAACAAAGAATCTTAAATTGTAGCTATGGATTGCATTGGTAACAATTGTTAACAATTGACATTGTTAGTATGAAACCCACACATGTGTATAACAATACACAGTAAATAAACTCCTGGGTAATGATATTCTAAACTAATATATATATATA
>NW_004949097.1:1376624-1389874 GCF_000317375.1 Microtus ochrogaster
AAGCCTCCCAGTGTGGTTGCTGGGAACGAAACCTAGGTCATCTGCAAGAGCACAGATGCTCTCTCTAACGCTGCTTCGCTGTATTTTAGTCCACAGACTCATTTTCTTCCTATGGCCAGGCTATCAACCTGATCTGCCCGATACTTGATTTTATCTCTGAGGGACTTCTGCTTCCCATCTTGGCTTAGTTTTGTCTTATAAATTATAAAAGCCTTGTACATATTCACAAGTCAAATGGTATTAAAAAAGCATATTCAATGATATTTTCTTTCTGACCTCATCCTTTCTCTTGCCCCTCCCTCCTTTGTGGAACTTCAGCTTTCCCCTCGGAATGTTCAAATTTGAAATGGTTGAAATAAACTGGTAACAGACTATCCTGAGAAAAGCTATAACAAAGTTATTTAACTGTAACTTTATTTGACAAGGGAGCCTTTAGGCCGAAGACCCAAAGACCCTGGTAAATTATCCATTTCTCATCTGGGGTTGGATGGAGCATAAACAGACTCACAGATCAGGGACTGGACAGATGGGCTGGGAGCTAATGCCGTGGGTGGAGGACAGGTGCCCAGCAAGGACTGACTGTTCACGTTCTTCCTGGCTTTTCAGTGACAGTACTTCTTCCTGGTTGTGGGGGAACGGGACCCCTTCTGGAGTGGGGCTCTTACAACTTACTTATCAGTGTGTGTGTGTGTGTGTGTGTGTGTGTGTGTGTTTGTGTGTTCACACTGGCACGAACATAGAATAGACTATACCCTGCCTGGCATGTTTGTACAGGTCAGACAACTTTTGGGAGTCAGTTCTCTCTTTCTATCATGTGGGACTTGGGGATTGAACTTGGGGCTTCAGGCTTGGCAGCAAGCACCTTTGCACACTGAACCATTACACTGGCCCCTAGTTAGAGATACTAGCAGGCTTGGAGGTCACTGGGGAGTCCTCATACATAACTGGTAGCTTGTAAGACCTGGAACAGATGCTTAAGGCTGCTGGTGGGAAGAGTGGGAGCTGAGTCACCTCTCTGTCCCTGGATGGAGACATGACATTTTGAACTGCCTGGAAGGGCCACCAATACAAAATTATCTAAATCTTACAAGACTGTTACATAACCACATGCTTCTGATAGAGAACAAGGCCACATCATTGCTTCCTTCCATAAAGATGAACCCAAATGTACCCATCAATCACCTGGACAGGAAACGCCCCTTCCTCTCCCGGCCTAGGAAAAGCTGTCTGTTCCTTAGACTTGATGAATACCACCGCAAAGCCATCGCCACTCTTGTCTCGAGAGTGGCCCTCTCTCCTCTGCGGTATTCATTTCTCTTCTCTGGTATACACTATTAATGGTCCAATGTGTGTCCTGTCCGAATTCCTTTGATGGGTATCACAAAGGCCAGGAAGTCAAAGAGCATCACAGCTAAGTCCTGACAGCTGATGATCAGGGAGTGTATAGTCAGTTCTCATCCAGAAAGACAGGGGAATATAAGAACTTTTGGGTTGATTGGCTTCAGGTGGAAGTCTGGCTTCTTTGACTTGCTTTGGGGAAGAGAAATAAGAACTTCCCTGGGCTGTCTCCGCAGAGAATGATGGGTAGAGGGACATGGGGGGGGGCACTAAAGGGCCAAAGAAAAGTTTGTGTCTGAGGATGCTTCTGTATTAGCTATTTTTCTTACTGCTCTGACAAAAATGCCTGTCAGAAACAACTTAAAGAAGGGATTCCTTGTGGCCCATGATTTAAGAGGATTTAGTCACACGGCAGCATGCTTGCTGACAGACTCACGTGACTGGGACTCTCTATGCTCCAGGAAGCAGAGAGTCGGCCTTCTGCTCTGTTCACCTCCTTTCCTCCCTCTTACTGAGTTTTTTGGGAACCTGGCCCATGGGGATGCTGCTGCCCACATTCTGGCTAGGTCTTCCTATCTCATTTTTAATTCTTTGGAAATTCTCTCATAGTCATGCCCAGAGGTGTGTCTCCCAGGTGATTCCAAATCCAGTCAAATTGATGATGAAGACCAACCATCAGGTATTGGTGTGTAATTTAATAAAAGTGTTGGGCAATCTTTCGCTGCATTTAAATTCACTCATTAACTTTTTGAAATGATATGTGCATTTTTTATATCCCTAGTCTTTCTTATTAAAAGGTAGATGACTATGCGTTCTAATTTGCACTTTGCTCTTTCTTCACTCAACTCTATAGTGGAGCATGTAAATCACCCTAGTAAATGTTCTTAACCCACCACTGTCTGGATTTATCTGGGTATCTGGTCCTGGCAGATTTGGAAAGTAACTCCGAAGCAGTAACTAGGAGACTGGAATGATCAGGGATCTCACATTTGGGATGACTGCAAAAACCAAATATGTTCTGCTGAGTGTGGTGGTGCACACCTTTGGTTCTAACACGTGAGAGCAGAGGCTGGCATACAATTGTGAGTTTGAGGCCAGTTTCTCTATGCTGTCAGTGTTGTGCAGTATTCTCCAGAGAATCCTTGGACGTGGGCTCAAGCCAATAGAAAGTCTATTAGCTGGCCAGATGTTTGGGATCCCAGTTGTAATGATCTGTCCTGTCCCTCTAAGAGACAAGCCCTGCCCACTCCCTCCCTTATCTACCACTGAGGCAGGCAGATCTTCCTTTTGCTTCCAGCCTGAGATTTCTTCCTTTCTATCTCTCTCTTGAAGAGGCAGCTTCTGTCTCTCCCTTCTCTCTACTTTGCCTCTTCCCCCATTTCTCTCTCTCCCCCTCTCTATGCTCTTCTCCCTTCTCCCCTTCCCTTCCATAACCCACTAAATAAATATCCCACCTCACTCTGTAATGCATGTGTGTCTGTCTGTCTCTTGCCCATTGTGTGGCTACCTACCTGGGACCAGCCAGCGACCTTCAGAGACCTGTGGTGTGGTCTCATGGCATGTTCATCCATCTGTCTCTCCTTGTGGGACTGGCTGCCCCATCAAAGTCTCTCACCCACCACACGGCTCCCTGCCTGACACTCATTGCCCCTCGTGGCCTACTGCAGCCACTAGGGGAACTGTGCCGTCCCTCCCTGTGGCACCCACTGCCTGTTGCCTGCCACCACTTTGGGGACCTGCAGCTTGGTCTCATGGCCCGCTGCCCACTGCAGCTACTCGGGGATCTGTAGTATTTTACTTAGATGAGATAGGATGAGTTCAGGGTGGTATGGTCATAGACACAACATTCTACTTAATCCATTACATTGGTGCTGTTACTCGGCCAGGCTCTCCACATTCCCTCTGACCCACGGGCAGGCTTGCTGAGGACATGTGGAACCCTGGGCTGGGGAACCAGGTTTCTTTACAACAGCTTTCCATTCTGCCTGAGCGTGACTTCTACGTGCACCACCAGCTTCAACTGTTGTGTTCCCCCATTCTGGTCATTTTAATCATTTCTCTGAACCCAAGGAATTGACTTTTGAGCTCCTGGTAATCTTCTGGTTTTCCTATAAATGGGGGGGGGGAGCCCCCAACCATGGTCTTTATGGTTACAGTTGAGCCCTTCGCTGACATTCATTTCTGGATTGCTTCCCTTAGCTAAAATCATGTTTGGACGACCCAGGGGCCCAGGGACACTCAGATTTTTCTTTCTCCTCTTTTTCTTTTCTTTCCCCCCTGCTGTGTTTTTTGTTTTTGTTTTATTTTGGTTTGGTTTTTGGGTTAAAGGCCACTCAGAGCGGTCTCTGGCCTCCTTGGCTTCCTAGTCACCTCAACTGGATCCAGTCAGGTTTTAGCACCCTGCCTATAGGCAGAGAACACTCTCCTACAGGCCCTGCAATGTTCACCAATGATTCACAACCCACCTATAGAAGGGAGACGTCTTCCTATAGGTCTTGTGGTGTCACTGTTTGGTGGTTTTTATGGTTTCAGCTATTGGTAGCAAGCCATCCATGTCCATCAATCCAGCCTCCCCCTGGGATGGATGCCTTTTAGAGGCTCTAAAATCCCAGGCCTTAATGTCCTACTTCTTCAGCTCCTACCCTCACTCTGCCAGTGTCCCACTGGCTCCACTTTTATGGGAACTTTCTAACTGTTGTCAGTGCACAGGCGAATTGACCTGTCTTGTAGATAACTCTACACCCAGGCAAGTTGAGCATCAAGGTCCACCATTATGCCCACTGTTGCACAACGGTGTCCCTGTAGCACCCAATAGCACAGCACTTTTTATGAAGATTTGGGAAACCAGGCCTAAATGCTAGTTCCCATTCCATTTAAGCATTGAGGAAGGCGTTTCCTCAAACTGTCCCTGCTACTGCTGCCAACAAGATTGGTCTGATGCACGAGGCAGCTGTTTTCAATTCCTTCTGCTCCCTGCTGTGGCTTATGGCATGGCAGCTCAGGAACAGAGCTGATCACACCTCTAGGTCTCTCTTATTATTAAACTTAAAATCCCTGCAGCTCAAAAATCATGGCTTTTCCATACAACATGTGACTGCTGACATTTTAACAGGTCAGGTGACTTTGCCGCCATCTTGGCGGAGAGCCAGATCAGGCGACCAAGTTCTGCCATCTTTACTGAGGTATTCCCTGCCTGGTTCCCCACTGTTAACTGTGTTACATGGGTGACCTTGCCACCATCTTAACTGAGGTCAGGTGATTTCACCACCATCTTAACTGAGAGCCAGGTCAGGTGACCAAGTCCTACCATCTTTACTGAGGTATACCCTGCCTGGTCTCCCGATTTACTTATATTTTTGTCTCTAAACTCCTCTTGCTGACTCTGTTGCATGTGTGTTTTGTGCAGTGGCATGCCTTTGGTAGGGCCCACCAAGAGCATCCACTTTACCCAATTTCTGTTCACTCTGTGTGTGTGTTCATACATGTAACTTAAATGCACCCATGTTTACTGTTAAATGTTGTAATTGTCTGTTCATTGTATCTCATTCCAGACTACAAAGCAATACGTTTCATGTTTTAAATTGGTATGTAGTTTTAAGTCTCTTGCAACAATACAATATATTTAATCCAACCCTGATTTAAAATATATTTAAAATCCAACCCTGTTCTTTACCATTGTCAGTTCTGCTAATAACCTTCTATTGCAAGCAGTTTTTTCTTCTTTCTGTCTTTTTATGAGTGTAAATCTTACCTGTTATCCTGTCTTTTGTTGTTGTTGTTGTTATTCGAGACAGGGTTTTTCTGTAGCTTTGGAGCCTGTCTTGGAACTACTAGCTCTTGTAGAGCAAGCTGACCTTGAACTCATGGAGATCCTCTTGCCTCTGCCTCATGAGTGCTAAGATTAAAGGCATGTGCCACCACTGCCCAGCTGAGTTCTCTCCTTCCAACATGTGGGGCAAACTCAGGTGATCAGGTCTGTGCACCGTATGCCTGTGTTTGCTGAGCCACCTCCCCAGCCCAGCTTTTAGAGTACACATCTAAGACCTTGAATTATGTACAATCCAGCAGTGAGAGGGACCCTTCTGCAGCTGTTACATCGCTAGCCACATCTCTAGGGATGTGAAACTTGACGGCTGAAGGAGAACTTGAAGGGCAATCTCATCTTCAACAACACAAAACTGAATGTTCTTGAGGCAAAGAGAAGAGGGAGAGAAAGAGAGTAGTGGCAGCTAATTTTGATAGTTTGACAATAACTTTTAGCAAATGAGTTAGGCTTTCAGGCTTAAATGGAATGGGAACTAGCATTTAGGCCTGGTTTCCCATATCTTCATAAAAAGTGCTGTGCTATTGGGTGCTACAGGGACACCGTTGTGCAACAGTGGGCATAATGGTGGACCTTGATGCTCAACTTGCCTGGGTGTAGAGTTACCTAAGAGACATACCTCTGAGTGTGTCTATGAGGGTCTTTCCAGAGAAGTTTACCTTTGGAGGAAAGACCCACCTTACCTGTGGTGACACCATCGCAGGGCTGGGGTCCTGGACCAAGTAAACAGGTAAGCAGGAAAAAGTGGGTGAGGCACAATCATTCCTCTCTCTTTGCTTCCCGACTGCGGATACAGTGCTGCCTCAGGCTCTCATTGCCATGCCCGGTGGCCATGATGGATTAATATCCCTTTAAAACTGTGGGCATAAGTAAAGCCATCTTTCTTTAAGTTGCTTCTGTGGGCTATTTTGCCACAGCAAGGCAAAAGGTAGCTACTACATTGGACAATGACCATGTGGCAGGAGCTCTCAGGATCAAACGGTGTCCAAAGAAATGGGATGCCAGACTACAGAAGAAATTGCTGCTTGCTGTGGTTTAGATCCACAGACTTCAGAGTCCTTATCCAGCTCTCAGACCCTGTATTATTAGAAGCATACCTGTGTGCAAATCCCCCTCACCAGGGCTGACCTGGACCTGTGTGGAAATGAAGTGGGGTGGCTGTGCAGGTGAAAGACCCAGGAATTCCTTTCCAGTTAGACCTCCGCCATATAAAGAGCTTGGTTTTCAAGTAAAACACTAACTACATGGGCTGTGGGTGGTGGCAGGGTGAAAGAGCTCCTCTGAGACACCCTGGAAAGGGACAGTTCATTGCAGTTGGCTACCATACCTTCACACTCAGCTGGCCTCAGGCACTAGAGCCCATAAAAATCTCAAGTAGGACACTCCCAAGCATAGCATGCTCTGAAATTTAATGCCCAGAATGTGGGCTTCTTTGGCTCCTCTGTGAAGGTTTTGGTCTGAAATTGCCAGCCTGGATTCACAAGACAGCCTGGAGTTCACTTGGTAGGCAGACATCTTTACACTGTGTTTAAGATAAAAGAAGGTGATTGGGCATATAACTCAGTGGTAAAGCAGTAGCTTAGCATGCCTAACACCCTAGGTTTAAACCCCAGTAACACACACACACACACACACACCACAAAAATTAAAGTTTTTCTAAAATGTAACTAATTATTTGCCTATTCCCTCCTTCATTCTTTATTTAATTATTTTTGTTTTTGGTTTTCTTCTTTTCTTTTGTTTTGTTTTTTGAGACAGGGTGTAGCCTTGGCTCTCCTGGAACTCACACTCTGTAGACCAGGCTGGCCTTGAATTTACAGAGATCCCCAGAGAGCCACCTGCCTCTGCCTCCTGAGTTTATTTAAATTGTAATTTAAGAATAGGTAGTATTGGGAGTAGGGATTTAGCTTAGTTGGTAGATGAGTGTTTATCTAGCATGCACAAAGTCCTGTGTTAGGTCCCCTGCTTGTGGTGGTTCATGCCCATAAGCCCAGCACTGGGGAAGTGGGAGTGGAGGCAGAGGCCAGCCAGAGAGGGCTACCAGAGTGGGACCCTGTGAAAACACAATGAAACAAAAATCAAACAAGAGATAAGGTTCTTACTCCACTTTGGTGCTGCTGGAGGTCAGAAAATGAATCTCCAAATTGTGGTGCTCTGACATACTGGGAACTTTGAATCAACAGACCTTGGAGGTCTTTAGAAGCAGCCTCAGAACCAAGGTGTCTCTGATCTTCTCCATACCGCCTGCCTCTTGTCCTTGCTCTTTCCCGGTGTGTATCCAAGAAGCCAAAAATACTTCTTACCCAAAGCAGGTCATAGGAAAGTATTCCTCTAATCTCCCCTCAGCTTTCTGTATAGGGGCTGTGTTATGGTTTAAATAAAATGATAGAGTTCCTCAAGGGGCCCAAGGGCCATGAGGCGCAGGCAGGGAGTCACATGGTGGGTGAGAAACAGAGACCTATTAGGCATGCCATGCAAAGTGAGATTAGATATTTATTTAGTGGGTTATGGAAGGGAAGGGAAAAAAGGGAAGGGGAAGAGGGGGAAGAGCAGAGAGAGAGAGAGAGAGAGAGAGAGAGAGAGAGAGAGAGAGAGAGAGAGAGAGAGAGAGAGAGGAGAGGGAAAGGAGAGTAGCCATAGGCTCCTGCTTCTGTCTCCTGTGAACAGGAAATTAAAGGCGTGCACCACTGTGCCCTGCGAGAACAGTTTACATATAATCTACTGAGACTGTATTCCAGCCAGCCTTTCCCATAGGTATACTTATTCTTCACTTATGCTGGGATTGAAGACCTTGGATATTTATTTATTTGACCTTTAAGCATTATTTGTATATAGATATATAATTTTGAAAATTTGATGTAGGTTCTTATTATGTAGCCTGGGATGCCCTTCAGCTCATTGTGTAGACTAAACTGTCCTTGAACTCTCAGATTCCTGGGTTCCTCTGCCTCCTGAGTGCTGGAATTAAGGGCATGCATCACCACCAACCGATTAATTAATTAATTTATTTAGTTAGGTTTTTAGGCAGTGTTCCTCTATGTGGCCCTGGTTGTCTTGGAACTCACAGAGATCAGCCTGTCTTTGCATCTCAGTGTATCTGAGATAAAACGCATGCACCATCCAGCATTGTATTTCTTTATTTTTAATATATTTCTGAGTGTGTCAGTGTCTATGTGTATGCTGTGTGTGTTCAGGGAGGCCAGAAGGAGGTTCTGGATTCCCTGGAGCTAGAGTTACAGATGTCTGTGAGTCAGTTGATGGAGGTGCTGCAAACTGAACTCGGGTCCTCTGGAGGAAGAGCAAGTGTTCTAAACCATTGAGCCACCTCCTCAGCCCCACCAACAACTTCCAACTGAACAAATAGTACTTCCCTGGACAGCTGAGTGATGGGTTCTGAAGCTGAGTTTAAGTCATGGAGGACAGAGGACAGAGGACAGATGTTAGCATGTGTGGTGGTGATTAAAGACAGAACAGCCTGGTATAGTGGTGCACACTGCTAATCCCAGCACTCAGGAGGCAGAGGCAGAATCTCTGTTGAGTTCAAGACCAGCCTGATCTACAGAGCAAGTTCCAGTGAGATGCTTTCTAAAAAAGAGAAAAGAAAAAAAAGAATCTCTATTAAATTCTGCTTTCATGGAATTGGGTGAGCAGCTTAACCTAACACAGCATCATCAGCCTTTAGTTTCTCATTGAAAGGTTGGGGTCGCGTGCCTGCACCACAGACTGTGGCGACAGCGAAGTGGGTCAATACTGGAAGAACCATGTAAAGAACATTGCGTGAGAATCCTGCAGCAGTGACTGCCTCCATAAGAAGCTGCCTAGGAGGATGGAGGTGAGGTCAGCTCCTGGTAACTGGGAGCGGGAGAGACTGCAGGAGGGAAAACTCAAGAGCAGAATGGAGCCAGGTGCGTCCTACTGGAGAAGATACAATGAAGGGGCCAGAAGCTCAGAAATGGGAGAGCAGTTGTGCCCAATTTTTTGGAGAAATGTTGAGTACTGAGTGTGGTGACCTGTCTCTCCCAGCTCTGAAGTTATCAGGAAAACAGCTATCTGAGTCCCAGTTTTCTTGGCCATTGATTTAATTAATTGATTATGTGTTGAAGCGGAAAGAGTGGCTGAGATCTGACGCAAGGGTTGACTGTGCTCCCGTGGGTGATAAGGGTTCGTCTGTGGTTGCTGTCATCACGTCACAGATGGATGGCGGATGAGCAAACCACAGTGAATGCTACAGTGTGTGCCTGTAGGGGTGGATCTCAGTCGCTTTGGGTGGATCTGTCCTTAATTGTATTGTTATCCTCATACACAGGTCCCCAGCCAGGGACTTCATAAGAAGCCTTTGTTTAAATCCCAGGACCTCGAAAGCATTTAAGTGTCTGGGTTATAGAATCCGAGGTGTGTGCAGATTTGAGCTGAGGAGTCTTTACGTCATCAAAGGACAGTCTGAGAACAGGAACCTGTTTGTCTTCTCCTGTGTGCAACTCCCGGTCAGACTCGAGTTCCCTGTAAGCTGTGAATAAACCACAGGCCGACGCCTTCTTCCAAGTTCCTGATGCAGGACTGATTTCGCTGGTGCATCCGACGCCAACGCGCTCTTTGCTGGGCTGCTCTTTCGCCTCCTCTCCATCTCCTTGCTCTTGTTATTTGCTGTGGTCTTTTCTTTCTGCTTTTCAGGTCTCTCCCCGTTCCTGACTCCTGCTTCTCTCCCTTTAGTCCCAGTATAGCAGATGGCACCTGACCCCCAGAAAGCCGTCTCTGGAGAAAGGACTTGCTTCTGGGAACAGGCTTATTTTTGTTTTTTAAAGAAGTAAATTTTTTAAAATTATTAATTTATTTTGATATTTTTGAGACAGTGCTTCTCTGTGTAACAACCCTGGTTGTCTGTCTTGGAGCTTACTCTATAGACCAGGCTGACTTAGAACTCATGAAGATCCACCTGCCTCTGCCTCCCAAGCACTGGGATTAAAGGCATGCACCAACACCATCCAGCAACATTTATTTTTATTTTATGTGCATTGATGTTTTGTCTACATGTCTGTCTGTGTGAGGGTGCCAGATCTCCTGAAACTGGAGTTACAGTTGTGAGCTGCCATGTGCCTGCTGGGAATTGTACCTGGGTTCTTCTGGAAGAGCAGCCAGTGCTCTTAACCACTGAGCCAACTCTATAGCCCCTAGGGACAGCTTTATTTTAAACACAGTGGCAAGCTCTTAGGCTGGGAGGAGGACAAACTCAGCTTAGGGACAAGGCTTTAGGCTCTAGCAGAACAAAGCCTGGATATTTTATTCCTTCACCACAGGCTCAAGCTTCTTTTTATTTGATTGAGACAAGTCTAACTACTACACTGCGCTCACAAGGCCAGGAATTTACTATCTAGCCCAGGCTGGCCTTGTACTCACAATGCTCTTGATTTAGCCTCTCAGGAGCTGGGATTATAGATGGGTGCTGCCACATTCTCTCAGGCCTGTATTCTGTAAATAAGAGACGTTTTTAGCATAACAGAAACTGAATGTCTGTTTCCTAAACACATTTTCTTTTCTTCCAGTACAGCAGGAGCTGGGATGCGATGACCCAGAAGAGGGCTCCAAGGCCCTAAGATGTAGAAACACTAGACAGAAGTAGTCCAGGCCCCTGAATGACATGGAAGAATAGAGCCCCAGTGTTGTCTGCCCTGTCCCCTACTTTGTGACTTAACTAGCAATGAATTTGTATTCTCTAAAACCGCTGAAATACTGAGGTTGTTTGTTACGGCAATTGCTTTCCCCTGGTTGACTCACCCATTAAAATTGAAAAGTGCTAATGAAAAGACTCCATTTGACCTTGAAGAACGGGCAGGATAGTGCACACCATAATTTCCTAATAATTGTAACTCACGGGGCGGGGACGGGACGACCAGTCTTCTCCAGTTTACACTGCACCTCAGGACTTCCATGTTTTTCACAGCACTCCTGTGGTGTGGTATTGATCGGTGGGAGATACTGGAAGCCTTGTGATAGAGAACCTGGTAGTCACAGCAGTGTCCCAAGAGCGATGGGTAGCAGCTGCTGGTGGACTCAGTTGTCCTGGACCCAAGAGGAACCCGGGAAACCTAGTAGGCAGGTCAGGGCCTACAGAAATGTCTACAGTGGCCACAGAATAAGAAGTATTAGAGAACATGATTTGCGCTTCCTTTGATTAAGTGCAGGACACTCTAGAGAGATTTAAAGTGCTGCCAGGTGTCACAAAGACAAGAGGTGACAAAGAAGGGACCCTTCTGTAAATGATTGGGACCCCCACATGGGATCAATGTGGCTTCTGTTCTGACTTCTACAACATTTTCTCTTCAGAGAAGGCACAGTTTCAGGAGTGACAGGCTGTTCCAGGTCACCTCTCTCCAGTCACCTTTCTTTGACTTTCCTTGGAGGCAAGCTAAGTTTCGATGCCAGGGAGGCCTGGGGAATCTGCACCTTCTGCAGTAACCTCAGTGGGCGTTTTGGCATCCGAGATATTCAGTCCACCTGCTAACTAGGGAGAAACTCACAGCTGTTCCTATGGCAGGGTAAGTAACCTGATACCTCTGGTGACTGCTTAGAGTTTTTTTCTTTAAATTGAGAGAAAATCAGTAAGCAGAGGCAGGAGGGTCGACCCACTATTCCTCAAACTCAGTGAATTCCAGACCAGCCTGGACGAGAGCGAGACTCTGCCCCTCAAAGATCCCCAAAAGAACAAATGAAATAAACTGAAAAAAAAAAAAGAAAGGCAGGCTAAGTTTGAGAACTCTGCTTCTGAGCTGTAATTCTTACATTCAAATGGGGGAAACCGTGACAGGAAGCCATCTGAAGGGGGCAAGACAAACAAAATGGAGAAATGGCTCAGAGGTTAAGAGCATTGCCTGCTCTTCCAAAGGTCCTGAGTTCAATTCCCAGCAACCATATGGTGGCTTACAACCATCTGTAATGGGGTCTGGTGCCCTCTTCTGGCCTGCAGGCATACACACAGACAGAATATTGTATACATAACAAATAAATAAATATTTTTTAAAAAAAACAAAAAAACCCAAAACAACAACAACAACAAAAAAACAACCTTGAGCTTAAAAGCTGTGGGGGCCAGGGAGGTCGAAGGCTCTCAGCATCTGCTGCTTCCCTCTGCAAACTCTTGGCCAAAGCTGGGTTGCTAGGTACATGCGGCACTTGGAGAAGCCTTACAGTTTATGTTTTTGTGTGGGGTTTATCGATGTGCACATGTGTGTGTGTGACTGTATGTGGAATGAGTCCAAAGGTTGTTCTGGGGTATCTTCATCTATCTTACTTTCCACTTTTTTTTTCTTAGTTTGCTTCCTATTGGTGTGATGAGACAAACCAATCTGTGGAAGAAAGTGATTACCTGGTGGGGGGGGGGGAGTCAGGACAGGAACTCAAGCAGGGAGGAATCTGGAGGCAGGAACTGAAGTAGAGGCCAGTGGGGGATGCTGCTTACTGGCTTGCTCTCCCGTGACTTGCTCAGTCTGCTTTCTCATACAGCTCATGACCACCTATCCAGGGGTGGCACTGTCTCCAGTGGGCTGGGCCCACACATGCACAGCAACCATAAATCAAGAAAATGCCCCGCAGGCTTGCCCATAGATGAGTCTGATGGAAACACTTTCTCAGCTGGGGTTTCCTCTTCCCAGAAGACTTGAGCTTCTGTCAAGTTGCCAAACAACAAGATGACAATGACACAAAACCTAAGCAGCACATTCACTAAATCTGGAACTCACTGCTTCTGCTAGTCTGGCTGGACAGAGAGCACCAGGATCCTCCTGGCCCCCAACCAATGCTGGGGCTACAGGAACACACAACCATGCTTGGCTTTTATGCGGCACTGACGATCTGAACTCAGGTTGTCATGCTTGCCCAACAAGTCCTTCACACTGAACCATCTCCCTAGATCAGCGGGACTCAACCTTCCTAATGCTGTGACCCTTTAATACAGTCTCCCACCCATAAAACTATTTCCCTGTGACTTCATGACTGTAATGAATTGTAACCATCTGATTTATAGGATATTTGATATGTGACCCCCAATGGGGTTTTGACCCACAGGTTGAGAACCAGTACTACCATCCTCATGTGT
>NW_004949097.1:1390003-1398662 GCF_000317375.1 Microtus ochrogaster
TCTCTGTTTCTTTTCTCTTTCTTTTCTCTTTCTCTTGTCTCTTTTTTGTGAGACAAGGTTTCTCTGCATAGCCCTGGCTGTTCTGGAACTCACTCTGTAGACCAGGCTGGTCCTAGAATTCAGAGATCCTCCTGCCTCTACCTTTTGAATGCTGGGATTAAAGGCACCGTCCACCACTGACACTGAACTGGAGCTCCAAGCTGCCTCAGCCTCCTGAGTGCTGACTTTGCAGGCCTGGGTCACCAAGCCTGGCTGTAAAGTTTTCAAACTGTGATATGCACAGCTTCAACTCATTTCAATTCCAGAAGCAGGGGCACTCCTGGAGTCTCTTTCTTCTCTGTTCTCTACTGTGTCTGACTTCCTGTTCTGGGCCACCTCAGCCTGTTCCAGGTGCTTAAGTTTCTGTCCTTTCTGTCCTTCTCACATCTCAGGGTCACCGACACCAGTCTTCACTTCTCTGTGTTCCGATGAGCTGCTCTGATATCAGGCAAGCAGCTACTGGTTTGTTGTGACTTGTCGTGTTTCTTTTCTTGGATGACCTACATTGACATAAAATAAGGCTTTTAGTCATATCCAGAGAAGCTGGCAAACTGTAAATATTTCAGTTACAGATCACTGCAAGAATTAACACATCAGGGACCAGTGAGATGGCTTAGTGGGTAAAGAAGCTTAGAGTCAGGCTTGATCTGAGTTCAGTTCCTGCCACCTACACAGTGGAAGGAAAGACCCGCTCCTCCAAAGTATGCATGTACCCATACACATGCATACACAAGATAAATAAACATTAAAAAAGAATTAACACATAATTCATTAAGCCATTAAAGTTATTATCATTATTGTGAGGTGTGGTGACTCCTTTTAATAACATTTTTCTTTATTTTTATGTGTATGAGTGTTTTACCTGCATGTATTACTGTGTACCATGCACGTGCCTGATGCCTGAGGAGGCCAGAGAGGGCACTGGTGGTGGCCACTTTAATCCACACTTAAGATGGGGAAAAGAGCCACAGGAGCTGTGTGCTTTAAAAGGATAGTATCATTTAATTCTCTCAGCAAGAAGGACATAGCAACATTTTCGTTTTAAGAGAGCCAGCCAGGTGTGGTGTTGCACGTCTGTAATTCCGGCGTGCACAAAGTAAAGGCCGGAGGATCAGGGGTTCCAGGCCAGTTTCAACTACGCAGCCAATTCGATACCAGTCCGTACTACAATGATCTCAAATATATGTAATTTTACAAATTAATAAATACCTTTTTTTTTTGAGACAGAGTTTCTCAGTGTAGCTCTGTCTGTCCCGGAAATCACTCTGAAGACCAGGTTGCCTCTGCCTTCCAAGTGCTGGGAATTTTAAAGGCGTGTACCACCACCGTTGTCTGTCCCGGAAAACCAATGCGCAATCACACCTGGCCATAGATAAATAAGTGAAACCTGGTGTGCTGTCACGTGCCTGTAATACTGAGGTTTGGAGGTGGTGGGGTGGGGGTGGGACGATCAGGAGTTCAAGGTCATTCTCACCTACAAAGCCAATTCCCGTTAAGACCCTTGTCTCAAAAACATGGACAAAGCCAAAGCTCACTGACTTGCCAAGATGGCCCTGGCAGTAACTAACACAAGTAAGCTTCAAAACCAGTTTGTCAATTCCAAACCCACGCGAACTGAACTTCCCAGCCCGCGCCTCTCCAGCTACCGGCTATCTCGTTCCACACTCTCCGCACACCGGTCGGACCGCCTGCTGAGGAAGAGTGGCTCCGCCTGGCGCAGCGCCGCCGAGCCGGTGACCGGCGGTAGCGCGTGCCTCCTCCCAGCCGTGCTCGCTGCAAGTCACACCTTTCCCGCCCGCGGCCCCACGCGCGGCCCGCAGCGAACTACACTTCCCGGCAGGACGCGGCGCGCGCACGCGCACGGGGGGCCTCCGCCATGGCGACAGTGCTGTCCAGAGCGCTCAAGCTCCCGGGTAAGGAGTCTGCAGCCCGGCGACCACGCTGGGGAGGCCTGGTCTGGGGAGAGGGGCGGACGAGGCTCGGCGGGGCCTGCCTGTTAGCCGGGAGGGCTGCAGCGCTCGGAGGACGGGAAGGAGCGCCGGGGTGTGGGTCGGGGGCGCTCGGGGACACTTGGGGACTCGCGGGGACTCCCGGGGCAGAGACTGCTGGAGGCGCGCGGGGCCCGGTCGGGGGCGGAGGGGCGCGACGGTGACTGTCAGGTCAGAGAGCCTGACACCGCCGTCTCCCAGGGAGGGCCGGCCACCGGAGCATCCTTCCTTGAGCGCCGGGACTCGCTGCTGCGATCAGGGGCTGGACCAGAGGGGGCGCCGGGGGCTGCAGGACTGTGAGTGAGTGGCCTGGGCTGAACAGCGTTCTCCGCTTGCTGACAGCCGCCTGGCAGCAGCGAGCCAGCCGGGGCAGGTGTTCCCCTTCCTCCTGGGTGGAAGAGGAAGGCGAAGAGATTAGGAAAATGGCTAATTGAATCGCACCGGGTCACACAGCAGGGGGCTATGCTGTTTGAACCAAGGCACAGCTATCCTGTCGTTAGCAATTTTTAAGCATTCAGAGCTATCGAAAAAAATTGTTGTTCTCCTTAAAAATTTAAACATGCAGGCTTTTTTGTTTGTTTGTTTGTTTGGCTGATCTCTTAAGAGGAGAAGCAATTGCTTTCCCTGGCATGTTAAAAAGGGTATCTCTGATGCCCAGCTTGAGGCTTTTGGTGGGACTCAGGGCCCTTGTTCTTAAAGAGTTTCTACTCTGCTACCTTGAAACCAGCCCTGTGTCTTAGCTGACCCGAGACTTCATGTCATTAGATCTTTTCCCCCTTCATGGGCAGCTTGGAACACTGAAAAGAACATTGATAAGATCTATCTTGGAATGCGTACATAATACTGAAATTAAAAGAGAGGGTTTCCCTGCAGGATTCATTTACCCTGAAGAAAGTACCCTCCTGTTTGCATGCTGTCTTCTCAAAAACATAATTAAATGTCAGGCATTTTTAGCTTCTCTTGTTTATTTGTTTTATTTCAGCATAGATGATTGTTATTCTCTGAGAATAAAGCTGCAGGAAGGGAGTTAGATCAGGGGTAGAGTGCTTGCTTTGCACACACACAGACCCAAGTTCAATCCCCATCACAGAAAAGAAATGTTATTAGTATTCAAGAGGAGGGGAACGAGAGAGAATAATGAGATGGATATGAGAAAAACACAGTACTCTACGTGTGTAAAAGTGTAGTGAAACCCGGCATTTTGTATACTATTCAAAATAATGTTAAAAAATAATTCAGGAATATCTTGGCTGATCACTTTGGAGAATACAAAGCACACAGCGCACTCTTTGGTGTATTGAGTTGTAGTTCTTCGGTCATCAGATCCTATCGAGTGAATGATTCCTGTCTTTGGAAGGCAGTTTGGCCCCAAGGGCTGAGTTATGATCAGTACTAAGGCCTACATACAGATCTATATGCCTTGCCCTATATGTGATGTGGACTCTTTTTTCATTGGTGTTTTGCCTGTGTGTATGTCTTTGTGAGGGTGTCAGAATCTCTGGAACTAGAGTTACAGTTATGAGCTGCTGTTGAGTGCCGGGAATTGAACTCGGGTCCTCTGGAAGAGCAGCCAGTGCTCTTATTCACTGAGGAGTCATCTCTTCAGCCACACCCCACTTCTTTTCTTGTTTTTCTCCTAGTCTTTCCCTTGCCCCTTTTCTTCACTGCCCAAAATACAATTTGTGGCTTTTATATTAGGTAGAAGTTACTTTCTCAAAGCTGTTATTGGATACCTTGTAATTGGGGCTGTGACTCTGAGGTCCTGTTGGTTACTGTGCTCTTAGGTAACCCTCTTGGTATTTTTTTTTTTTTTTGTGGGGGGGAAGCAAATGGAATGGTGGCTACGAACAGGAGCCAGGCTCTGGATTTGGCTGGATTTGCTTTGATTTTACCTCTGCGTTGAGGATCCAATCCAGGGCCTTGTACGTGCCTGCTAGGTGTACAAGCTGCTGATTGGGCTTCATCCCCAGCCAGGCTCCGGGATTCACTTGGTTAGCTGCTTTACACCTTTAAGCTTTACTTTCCTCATTTGCAATAATAGTGTTGTTCACGAACATTCTCAACATGCCACACGCTGCATTGCATAGTTATCTCACAGGGTTATTTGGGATGGTAAAAGAGAGAGTTATTCTTAGGAATTTAATTAGCTTCTTGCATACCAGCTATTGTTTTGGTCTTTAGTAACTTATGGGGGCGGAACACGGGGAAGACCTGATCCAGCGGTGGGTGACACAGGGACCGAGCTCTGCTGGGGATGCAGTTCATCCTCTGGAACCCTTTCACTGAGCTCCGGATGGGAAGGCATTTGGCTCCTGTGCCCGGCACGAGGTTAATAAGTAACAGAGGGACAATGTGCCATTCATAAAGCCAGTAGGACAGCTTATCTCTTAGGTATATGTTTTTTTAGTTTTAAAGTTTAAAGGTCAAACACGGAAGGGACTGTTTGAGTACAGTGTTATTGTTGTGGTTTGTTTTATGGGATGTGACTTAGAGGACCGGGCCTCTAGGTAAACTAAGCCATACAGGGAATTGTTGACTTTGGTACAGGCACGTATCCCGTCCCACGTGTGAGTTACAGTGTGAGCTGAGGTAGAGGGTGGCACAGGGTGGCATATGTCTCAGTGCGTTTCCCTAAGCACACCTGGGCGTAACGCGGTTGCGTCCCTTCGCAGGAAGGAACAGGAACGATTTCACTGCACCATTTGGGAACACTGTTGAGTCACTGTCTCAGTCTCCCAGGAGGAAAGCAGTGCCTGTGAGAAGCTTTTACATCACTGTGTTATGAAACCAGAGCCTTCTCTTGTAATCTTTGCAGACAGAAATACAGTTATAGAAGCGTGTGTGTGCGCGCATGCCTGTGTCTGTGTGTGGGTATGTGCATGTGTACGCAGGAGCCCGTGGTGGTTAGAGGCATAGGATCTCCCCTGGAGCTGTCTCATGTGTGTGCTAGGAATTAAGTGCAGGTCCTGCAAGTGTAGCGCATGCTCCTAACTACTCAGTGATCCTCTAGCCCCTCTTTGCAGACATCTCACTGACTGAAAACCTGGGCCTTTGGAAGATGGCTCAGTCGGTAAGAGCGGTTGCTGTACGAGCATGAGGACCTGAGTTCGAAACCCTAGTGCCCACATAAAAAGCTGGGCATGGCTACACATGTGCCTAGAACCCCAGTGCTGAAGGGCTAGAGACAAAGGATTCCTGGGGCTTGCTGGCCACCAACTTAGTTCCAGTTTCAGAGTGAGATCTTTTTCCAGGAAAATAAAGTGGAGAGCAATATAACAGGACACCTGCTACCCTCCTGGCATGTAGGCATACACATCTGTGTGCACAGTGTACATACACTACACACACACACTGTGCATACATATACACATGTATACATACAATATGCACCTGTACACCATACACATGTGTGCTACACATCGCACATACATATACATGTATACACCATAAACACACACACACACCTGGGTGCTCACCAAAAGCAGCGTACTCAGAGTGAGTGCTGCGACTCTGGACTGTGAAGCACAGACTCTGGTCTGGTGAGTGTGGCCTGAGGCTAGTCAGGGGCTTCATGTTCTGCCCATTTCTGTTTCGTTTTTGTAAATAGAGAAAAAGAAACCTTGTCTAGTTAACTTGCATTCTATAATAACTAAGCCAAAGTTTGTTTTCATACTATCTGTGTTAATGTAAATTCGAATATTTATCATGCTCCAAAGGTTGCTCTTGAATTGGCTCTAATGTCTGAGAGCTTTCAAGGCATCAGCCAATGGTCGCTTTGTGCTCTGGTGTGCTGGCCTTCATACTGCAGAGGTCCTGGACTTTATACCCTAAGTTCTTCCTCGGACGACTTTGAAGATATTGTCCTACTACTACCTCCCCAATGCCCATGTAGCCCAGGCTGGCCTGGAGCTCACGACACAACAGAGAATGACTTCAATGCCGGATTGGTTCTCTTGCTTCTACCTCCCAAGTAGTGATTGCAGGCATATGCTACCACACCTAGGTGAAGTTAACCTATTAAAAAAATATTTTTAGTGTGCCTGGGAGGCAGCAGAGGGCTTACACTCACGACACACATGTGGAAGTCAGAGGCTAACATGCAGGAAAGGAGTTTCTATCAGGGGGTCCAGGGGATTGAACTCAGGTTTGTCAGGTTTGGCACCCACTGAGCCATCTCGCTGGTCCTTTCCCTGACTGTCCTCAAACTCTTGAGCCTCCCGAATTACGTGTTCCCCCATACCAGATGCCAGTTTGACTTTTGTCCATCATCGTTAGAAATTCGATCCTTCACTGTAAGCCGGATGCTATGCCCTTCCGTTGTCATCCTTGAAATCCTGTACTTTTACTGGGATGTTCAGTGAGAATCATCCTGTACCGGGTTTTCTCGGGCCTCTGTGCTGTTTGTTCTTGCTTTATTGCCATCTCTCTCCATCCTTCTTTTGCATCTCCTTTAAGTACTGTGTTATGCTCCATTTTCTCTCCTCTTTAGTTATACATATCTCTGTATTGGTCAGTTTGGTTTGAGTTTTATGTTTATCTGTGTGGGTTTGCGCCTGTGAGTGCCGTGCCTGTGGAGACCAGAAGAGGGCGTCAGGTGCCCTGAAGCTGGAGTTGCAGGCAGTTGTGAGCCACCTGGAATGGATCCTGGCAACTGCAAAATGGACTCGGATCCTCTGGCAGAGCAGAGTGTGTGCTTAACCATCAAGCCATCTTTCCAGCCCTGGTTTGAGTGTTTTGAGACAGGATCTCGTTTAGAGGCCAGGGTTGGTCTGAAACTCACTAAACAGCTGAAGCTGGCCTGGAACTCTGGGCCCTCCTGCGAAGCCTGCTGAATGCTGGGGCTTACAGTCACCACACAGTCTGTTTTGAAAGCCTTGGGAGTTAAGAGTAGCCATTGTTGAAGTCAGACTGCCTAGGTTTGAATGTACTTGCGCTTTAGCTATGGGCCAATTTCTTAAATGCTTAAACCTCAGTGTCCTCCTCCAGAAAATGGGAGGTATTTCTGTCTTCATTGTTTTGATACCTTATTGTTGATATTTTATCTTTTCTACTGAATTGTAGTTGCTTCTTAGAAGTATTACATCTTTTTATGGGTCTTTATTTCAGAAAAGATGATACTATTTTTGGGGGGAATCCACTGGAAAATAGTTTAATATTTCTTTCATCTAATGGTCGGATTGATCTGCCCTCCTCCCTGCAGCAGTGATGAGGGCAAACCCAGCAACTTATGCTTGCATAGGCAGTGCTTACCTCTATTCTCTATCCCCAGTTGCTCCTCCCAGCTCCCAGATGTTCTTTCCCCGACTGTACTCGCTGTATTTTGTGGTAGCCTTTCTTAAGTATTTTAGAACTCCGTAGTGTCTTAGGGAGTGAATGTTAATGTTGGCTCCTTTCTCAAGACTGCTCCTGTTTTGATGGGGTAGCTGTTTTCTTTTGGGTTACTGACTGAGATGGTAGCAGTTAGCCATGGCAGGTGTTAAGCTGGGAGCATATCCCCCAGCCCCCAGGCCTGAGAGTTATATAGGTCTGTACTCCACATCCCAGCACATCAGGTCCTGACTCCTCCCTGGGGGGAATCAGGACCACTCCCACAGGGTATTTAAGATAACTCCCAAAGGAATAGTCTCCTGGTTCCCCCTCGGGGCCACCGGAGAGTGCAGGAATCTTATTAAACCTGGAAATATTTTAATTTGGCTTGATTGGGATTTTTGCGTTGGCAGAGAGCTCGTGTTTTATGAAAAAAACCCTGACATCTCTAAGTCCCTCTCTATCCCTTTCTGTGCCTCTCTATCAAATCCTGGGTCCTCCATATTCTCAGTGGCCAGTTCTTGTCAAATAATTGCTGGCCCTGCCTCCTGATTCAAGTTTAACTTTATTAACACAGTCTCACAGTGTCCCGGTGTGATCAAATGTCCTGCAACATTTCCCCCTTTCTCTCTAAATAAAAAGGAAAGATTTTAACTCCAATCTTAGTAAAACTATATGCAATAAGAACAAATATCAAGTAAGAATTACATTCACAACGTCCAATTCATTTGTATTTGGCAGATTTGGAGAAAATACTCTATTATCTATCCTATCTTGATGGATCTAAAGTCTTATACCTAAACTTCTTTTCTGTCAGAGCTTGTAGCTTACAGACTTTCTGTAAGAGCCTAGCCTCATGCCCTTGGTCACCAGTGGTGAGCCACATTTACCAGCAACAGCTCTCAGAAGTTGTTGGGCCCATGTTGCAGAGGCATTTATACCTGGTCTCCTGGTGAGTAGCTCACCAGCTGCCAGTTGGGTGCCAAGTCTTGTTAGACTTCTTTTGGGCTGCCAGTTCGCAAATAATGACACGGAGACTTGTTTTGTTGTTTTTTTTCAAGACAAGGTTTCTCTGTGTAGGTTTAGAACCTGTCCTGGAACTAGCTCTTGTAGGCCAGGCTGGCCTCAAACTCACATAGTAGATCCTCCTGCCTCTGCCTTCCGAGTGCTGGGATTAAAGGTGTGCACTACCCCCGCCTGGCTCTAACAAGCTCTTATATTAAATTAACTCATTCTTATTCATCTTCTACATTCTGCCATGTGGCTTGTTACCTCCCCTCCACACTGTATGGTCAACGTCTCCATGTCTTGTTACCTCCCCTCCA
>NW_004949097.1:1399547-1422968 GCF_000317375.1 Microtus ochrogaster
ACTGTATGGTCAACGTCTCCATGTCTTGTTACCTCCCCTCCATACTGTATGGTCAACGTCTCCATGTCTTGCTGGCAAATCCCACCTCACTTCTTCCCAGAGTTCCTCTCTGTACACAGAAATCCCACCTATCCTCTCCTGCCTAGCTAGAAGGTGCCTTGGCAGAGATGCATCTTTACAGTGTACAGAAAGATTATCCCACAGCACAGCTGGCCTCTGTCTGTCAAAGCAGCCGGCCTCTTCAGGATTTGATGATGCCTCAGTTAGTTTCTGTACAGCTTGTTTCTTGTTTCTGTAATAAATTACAGATTAATTTTTTTTTTTTTAGACAAGGTTTATTTTAGTAGCCCTGGCTGTCCTAGGATTCAGTCTGTCGACCAGGCTGGCCTTGAACCCACAGAGATCTGCCTGCCTCTGCCTTCCACGTGCTGGGGTTAAAGGTGTGCGCCACCACCTGGCAACATTTTCAATTATCACAGTGTCGTCACCATCAATTCTGTGGATTCTGTCTCCTTGTTCAAGTATTGATACATGTTACTTTTACTTGTTTCCTGGAGGGGATAGAGTTTCATGAATTTGGGAGTTGTTCATGCATCGGGCGGGCGTTGGGGGTGTGTTGTTTCTTCCTTCCTCTCTGCTCCTCATCCTCTCGCTCCTCCTTCACCTGCCTCTCTCTTCCTCCTCTTCTTCTGTCTTTCTCCTTTCCTGCTTTTAAGGAAGGGACTATGACAGAAATGTCTCCTGTGACATTATCAATTAGAAGTGTGTGTTCCACTAATTATTTTCCACTAATAAGAGAGTCCAGTAATTATTTTCTCTAGATTTGCTACAATTGTCTGCATATTGTAGCATATGTCACCAGGGCCTTCCTTCCCATTATAGCGTAAGTCCTGGTAAAAAGTGAATTGCCTTCAGTTGTTCTGTTAGCTGGTAGTTTGTTAGTGGTTTCACTTTGACAGTTTCACTTCTTTGGGAACGTTGGGAGGGAAAGACGGACAAGATTGATTGAGGCGATGCTGCTTCTAAATTTTTTACTTATTGCTCAGAATCCAGTGGTAAGCCCATTGGGTAACCTGCGTGCAGTTCGGAATCCCTGGGAGTTTTAGGAGGATTGGTGTGTGATGAAGCTGCCAAGAGCTACCAGTATTTACCGGATCACTAAACCATCTGGAACATGATGGTTTGGTTCTGTCCTGTCTGTGGTCAGACCACACCCTTGAATAGTGGTCAATTCCAGAAACCCTACTTAAAAAACTGTGAGCATGTCACATTGTATGCAAAGAAGGATCACCCAAAACTGTTCCTTCAAATTATGGGTTGGAGAAGATGGAGGAGTTTAACTTGGAGATGAGAAGCCTGGGCAAAGACTGTTGATGGATTTAGACAATCATAATAGAAGCCTAAATTGATTATGACAATAAGCCATGCACAAAGGGCCGAGTGTATATTTTCTTACATAATCCTTATAAGTGGGTTCCTCACACTGTCCTACTCAACTGTGTGCTGAGTGACTGCTTGCTAGATCTGTGAAAGGGAATGGGGATTAAATAGATTTTAAAATTTCACTCAACCTAAATTTGTTTATTTATCAGACTGGGTGGTAGTGGCCCACACTTTGCTCCCAATGCTCAGGAGGCAGAGGTAGGCAGATCTCTGAATTCAAGGCTAGTGTGATCTACTGTGAGTTTTAGAACTACACAGAGAAACCCTGTCTCAAAAACAAACAAAAATAAACCAAACCAACAACAAAACAACAACCTCCCCCAATTATGTAGTTATCTTATATGTATGGTTGTTTTGTCTACAATGTCTGTGAACCACATGTGTTTCTGGCTCCCTCAGAGGCCCGAAGATGGTATTGGATCCCCCAGATCTGGAGTTTTAGACAGCTGAGATCCACCATGTGGGTGCTGGGAGTTGAACCCAGTGCTCTTAACTGATGAGCCGTCTCTCCAGCCCCCACTCTTTCTACCCCCTCCCAGGTTGGTTTCAGACTCACAGAGATCCTCCTGCCTCTGTCTTCTGAGTACTGGGATTAAAGGCCTGTGCCACCACCGCCTGGCCTCATTTTTGGTTTTAAAAAATTTTTACCGTTATGTACTTGACTGTTTTACCTGTATGTATGTATGTATGTATGTATGTATGTATGTATGTATGTTCAACACATGCATGCATGGCCATGGGGGTCAGGAGAGGATATGGGACCTGCAGGGACTGGAGTTAGACAGCTGTGATTCACCCTGTGGGTGTTGGGAGTAGAACCCGGGTACCTTGGAAGAGCAGCCAGTGCTCTTGACTGTGGAACCGTCTTAACAGTTCCTGTCAGGAGTATTCCTAAAAATTTTATTTGTCTTTTAATACAGAGGCTTACCATGCAGTCTGATAACTCGATACGTAATTCAGGCTGGCCTCAGTTATGGGTTGATCCTCACTCCTCTTGCTTCTGCCTCCGGTGTTCTTAGAGTCTGAGATAGGTGGGTTTGGGGGGTCTTGCTGGCTAACCGTCTTAGCCCCAAATGACCAGATCAGTTTTAGAGAGAGACGTGTCTAAGAAAGCAGGGTGAGAATCAACGGAGGAAGATACCTGGACTTTGACCCCTGGCCTCCACATGGCCATACACAGGCAAATGCATCCAGATATACATGTATGCACAAACTTCTAACACACAGATGAGAGAGACAGAGAATGTGAGAGGGAAAGAGAGAGAAAGAGAGCCAACTGCAAGATAAGCCTGGTGACACAACCGTAACCTCAGCATTTAGGAAATCAGGGCACAGTTTAAGGTAGAGCCAACTTGAAAACAAACAAGAGACCAAATCCAATCTTCACTGTTCAACATTAATAACCTTGCAAATGAAAATAAAGAGTAGCTTCTAGTTGACGGATTGCCACATTCCCTAGTGCTTCCCTGTTTGTGCAAATTGCTAAATGCTGCAGAATTATCCTGTGCAGTGGTGTTTAGTCAGCCTTTATCAAACACATGCTAAACTGTATCCTCCAGGTCTCCCCTGCACCTGGCCCCCCTCTCTGTCTTACTGCGTCCTTCCACGTGTTAGGACACAGATGTGGTTTCTAGAAGGACGTCAGCAAGACAAAGACCTGAGCCAGGGCTGCTTCCTCAGCACAATCTGGACTGTCTTTCCCTTTTTAATTCTTCAGAATTAAAGGTTTAACATGAACTCTCATTGGTCACAGCTTGCCAGTTTCCAGAGAGGAAGTCTCTTCTCAGCCAAGCCCGACGAGGTCACTGCTGTGAGAGGCAGGAGTCGGTGTGGGGAAGCACCCAAGCTGCCCTGTAATTTATCTCTCAGAGTCAGTGTAGAGACTGAGTAGAAGCAGGATGCAGCCTGTGTGGACGAGCTTCCAGAAGTCTGCCGCCTCTGCCAGGACGCATGCTCAGGATAGCAGTTTTTACACTTTTACGGAAAGGTCCTCATAAAGGATATTCAAATCACGGGACAATTCTGAGAACATCTTCAGCTTGCTAACTTGTTTCCATAGAAACAACTGGGAAACCACAGACACCCAGTGAGAGACAGCATACAGAAGAGAATTGTTCTAGAAGTTTGCCAGGAACAATCATGCATCATGTCTCTGAGAAAATCTAAAGCAGGAACCAGCCTTAGGTGTGAGGAAAGTTTGATTAAGAGTCACAGCCTCTAGCTGGCTGTGGTGGGGCACACGTGTAACCCCAGCACCGGCAAGGCTGTGGTAGGAGGGTCACCACAGGTTCAAGGACAGCCTGAGCTACCTAGTGAGTCCCTGCCTCGAATGACTGAGTGAATACATGCGTGTGTGAATGAATACAAAAATTAAAAATAGAAAGAGCCACAGCCATCTTTATTAATGACAGTTGATCAAATTAAGATGCTTATAAGAGGAACAGATGCTTGGACTGGCAAGATGCCTCTGCTGGTGAAAGCCCTTACAACTGACGGCCTGAGTTCAATCCCTGGGACTCACAGGGACAACCATAGTTATCAGTTGTGCTACAGAATTTTGAACGTTATCTTTCCATCCAACTGAGCCTGGTAACCACTGTTGTGTTTTTTGCTTCTCTTAAAAAAATATTTATGTGTATGGGTGTTTTTCCTATTTGTATGTCTGTGTACCAAATGTGTGCCTGGTGCCCATGGATGCCAGGAGAGGGCTGCAGATCCCCTAAAACTGGAGTTGTCGTCTGTGGTGAGCCACCTTATGGGTCTAGGAATCAAACCCCAGTGCTCTTAACCACTGAACCATATCTCCAGTCCCACATACTTTTTATGAGCCAGAGTCTTTTTTTTTTTTTTTTTTTTTTTCGATTTTCAAGACAGGGTTTCTCTGTAGCTTTTGGTTCCTGTCCTGGAACTAGCTCTTCTAGACCAGGCTGGCCTCGAACTCACAGAGATCCGCCTGCTTCTGCCTCCCAATAAAGGCGCACCACCACCGCCTGGCTGTAACAAACTGGCCTTAAACTAGCTGAGGATGACCTTGAACTTCAAATCCTGGCACTGCTTCCCAAGTGTTAGAATAGCAGGCATGCACCTCCATGCCTGGTTTTTGCTAGGGATCCAACCCAAGGCTTTGTGCATGCTAAGCCAGCATTTTACCTTAGACTGAGTACAGCCTAGCTTCTTATATGTTTTTTTGGAGACAGGATCTTTTTTTATTATTACATTTAAAATTTTTTATGTATATGGTTAGATGGCAGCTCATGGAAGTAAATTTCTTCCTTCCGTTGTGTGGGCCCTGGGGATTGAACTCAGGTCGTCAGGCTTGGCAGGAAGCACTCTCCTCCCCCAGCCTTATTGATAGCTCATGAGGCAGATCTTGCCTTGTTGCCCAGGCTGGCCTCAGACTCATGCAGCCTGCCTGTTTTAGCTTCATGACAAGCACTGAGATTAAAGGTGTGAGCCATTGTGCCTGGCCTTGTGCTCTCAAAGTCATTGTCTTAGTTTTCCCGTGGGCAAACACACAGCATGTATCTGACCAGGCCTGGAATAGCTTGGCTAACGTGGTGTATTCTGCTTCTGCCACATCTTTTTCAATTTTCTTAGCCCTGAAAGAAAATAATTCTAGAGCAGTTGACCCCCTTGGGGGCTCCCGTGTTGACAGTTAATTATACAGAAGGTCATTAAGGTCGCAATGATGTAAAGCTAGGGTTTTTTGGTTGTAGCTGTGATTTTGCGTCCGTGTCACCACAGATGAGGTTCCTTCCTTCCAGGCTCTCCCTGACTCTGTCCTTCTGTCTTTCCAGGGAAGAAGAGCCCAGACCTCGGGGAGTATGACCCCCTCACCCAGGCTGACAGTGACGAGAGCGAAGACGATCTTGTGCTTAACTTGCAGCAGAAGAATGGAGGGGTCAAAAACGGGAAGAGCACCCTGGGGGACCTGCCCGATGCAGGGGACTCAGATGCAGACGTGGCTGGGGCTGCGAAGCCACACCTGTCAGAAGCTGTCCCAGAGGGTTACCCCTCGGAGCCCCTTGGGGGTGTGGAGCAGAAGGCCACCTCTCCCCTGGTGTCCTACGTGCGTACGTCTGTCTTTCTGCTGACGCTGGTGATCTCGATGGTCCTGGTCCTTCTCTGCGCCTTCCTCGTCCCCTGTCCTCCCAGAGACCTGCATAGCACTTGGAGCCGACGCCTAGGCTCCCAAGGAGGTGAGTTGCGGGATTTTAAGACAAAAACCTGTAAATTTCCATACGTTAGTACATTCAAGTTTTCCTCCAAGTCATTTTGTTTGCTTTTGTTTTCAAGACAGGGTCTCACTGTAGTCTTGGCTGGCCTGGAACTCACTACCTAGACCAAGCTGGCCTTGAACTCACAGAGATCTGTCTGCCTCTGCTTCCCAAGCACTGGGACTAAGGGCATGTACCACTCTGCCCGGCCGAATTTCTTTTTGGAGACAGTGTTTCATCACTATCACCCTGACTGGCTTAGAAGTCACAATGTAAACTGGGTCATTCCTGGACTTGTGGCAGTCCCCTGCCTTAGCCTCCCAAGTGCTGGTTTCACAGGCGTGCATCACTGTGCCTGGCTTTCCCTCCAAATCTTACAAATGAACATGTGTTATGCAGTCTTTCCATGTGCATGGGGTTGCCCAGAAGGTGAAGGGTTTGAAATTAAACTAAAAGCTAGATTGCTGTGCCTCTGAGCTCTGTTCTGAGTTCTCTGGTGGCAGCTTCAGCCTACAGTGGTGCTGGTGTGTCCAGCACCCAGCTGAGGAGATAGGACATTGCAGAGACCTCCGAGTTTCCCGACCATAAGCCCTTCTGCCCCCTCCCCCTGCCAATTCTGCTGCTGAGTTTAAGCTGATGATTAATTTAAAGTTTTGCCACATTGGTGTGTTCATTAACTTTGCCTCTTTGAATTTTATATAAACATAATCACAGTCTTCTGTGACTTTTATTCTACATCATTTTTGAGTTTTGAGACAGAATCTTAGTATGAAGTCCAGGCTGACCTTGGCCTTCAATCTTGCTGCCTCAGCCTTCTGAGTGCTGGCATCATAGCCATGTGCCACCACACCGGGGTGCCACCACTTGTGGGCACCACCACACCTGTGTGCCACCGCACCTGGGTTGTCAATACAAGCTTTGTGCTTGTTTGTTTCTGAGCTGCCCCCTAAGATATAGGCTGGTCTTTAACTCATGTGTAGCTGAGGATGACTTTGGAGTGCACAGCTTCTTGCTTCCACCTGGGGGTTCTGGTTATAGCACTTGGTGCCACTGACTTTACCTTTCTGGGAAACAATGTTATTCTGTGTTGAGGTGTAGTATATAATCTGTAGTATAAGGAGCGGCAGGCTGTTTTTCGTCCTGCCTGGCTCCCAGCTGCCCGGCTAGCTCAGTTGGTAGAGCATGAGACTCTTAATCTCAGGGTCATAGGTTCATGCCCCACATTGGGCGCCACTCTGTTGTAAAAAAGAGCAGCGGGCCGCTTCCCGCCGCCTGGCTCCTGGCTAGCTTTACCCAAAATAATTACATGGAAACTGTATTCATTTAAACACTGCCTGGCTTGTTAGTTCTCGCCTCTTATTGGCTAACTCTCACATCTTGATTCAACCCATTTCTAATAATCTGTATGTCACCACAAGGTCATGGCTTACCGGGAAAGATTCAGCATGTCTGACCTGGTGACTTCATGGCGGCTTTCCGTCTCTGCCCCCTTTCTCCCAGCATTCTGTTCTTTCTACTCCACCTAACTAGGCTGCTGCCCTATCAAAAGGCCAAGGCAGTCTCTTTATTTGACCAATGAAAGCAACACATAGAAAGAAGACCCTCCTACACCATTGAGGGTTGAAGCCAAGGTCTTGTGTATACAAGGTAAATACTCTATCACTCCACGTCATTTTCAAAGAGATGCTTCTGAGACTAATCTGCTGATGCATGGTAGCTAGAGTATTAATTTTTACCAGTGTCTAATTTTCCATGTTAGAATATCCTACCATTTATTTTTCTATTCTGTTGTTGATAAGCAGTTAAATGATTTCCAATTGTTTTTAAAAGTAAGCGATTCCAAAAACATTTTTTTACGTTTCCCTAGGGTTATGTACAAATTTCCCCAAGGCAGAAGCCTAGTAAAGCTGTCTGTCAAAGGGTGCGGGTGTGTTCTTTCTAAGCAGGTTTTACATTATTTGCTGAAGTGGTTCTACCAGCTTGCACTTCCAGTCTTGTCTGAATTCCCTGCAGGTCTGGCAGGCATTCTCTCACTCCTCAGGCACAAGGAGGGCATCCTCCTTTATCTTTGTTCCCCACAGGACTAGGCAGAGCTCCAGGCTGCCCCCCCCCACCCCCTTGGCAAGTGGGATGGTCCTGGCTCCCCATGGCCATTTTGGCCTTGAGGGTAGGGTGACTTGATGGTGCCAGAGCAAGGTTTCAGAAGCCGGGTGGTGGTGTCGCAGGCCTTTAATCCCAACATTGTGAGTTTGAGGCCAGCCTGGTCTACAAGAGCTAGCTCCAGGACAGACTCCAAAACTACAGAGAAACACTGTCTCAAAAAACCAAAAAAACAAAACAAACAAACAAACAACCCAGAAGTCAGGTCCCACAGCCTTTGCTGTGGGGTGGGGTGAGGCTGGTATTATCTGTAATCAATTTCCCTGGCTGGGCTGTACCCTTCCTGGGCCTCTGGCCAGGGAAGGCAGGTTTTTTAGGGGTTCTTTTGCCCTGTGGCATTTCTGAGTTGCCAGTTGTTTCACTATACCTTGTCTAGTGTGGCCAGAAACCCCAGGCTTCCATACATTACCATTATCATTCCCTGGGTCTCTAGTCAGTCTAACTTAATGTTTGCTATATATGCTGTCCAGGGTTCTGGGCAGGGCCAAGGGAGATGCTTATTTCTGCTGCCTGTTTGGGAATAGACAGTCCCCCTGGGCCGGGAGGGGTGCTGGCAGTGTCTGCATCTGTCTTCTTTCTAACCTGGCAGAAGAGAACTAGTCTGTGGTAACTGGCTCAGGCCCTTTTTGTTTCATTATGTGTACGCCAGGCGGGGACCTGTCTCCCCTGGAGTTGGCTGACGTGAATAGAGATGGCCTGCGGGACGTGCTCCTCTCCTTTGTGACAACCAGGAATGGGACTGAAGGAGGTAAGAGATGCATCTGGAGGCTGCCAAAGGGGAGGTGTCAGCCGAAGGACAACTTCCCAGGGACAGTGTGTGAGAGGCTCTGCAGGCCACAGGTCACTACAGATCCACCGTGCGTGATGTGCCTCATCAGAAAGTTCCTGAGGTAAATAAAGATCAGCACATGAAAACAGGGCCCAGAATGGTGGTGCACCTGCGCACCTTTAATCCCAGCCCTCAGAAGGTGAAGGCAGGGCCAGTTTCTGTGAATTCAAGGCCAGCCTGGTCTGCATATCGAATTATAGGACTGCTGGAATTAGAGGGATGCTGTCTCAAAGTGACCCCTGCTCCAAAAAAGAAAGAAGGGCAAGAAAGAGAGAGGAAGGAAGGAAGGAAGGAAGAAAGGAAGGAAGGAAAGAAGGAAGGAAGGAAGGAAGGAAGGAAGGAAGGAAGGAAGGAAGGAAGAAGAAACCAGAGTGCATGGAAGTTTGAGGGATTTTAAGTGGTCACCCTGGCAAGTGAAGAAACTGGTTTAAAGAAGTGACCCCAACCTTGGGTTTACAGCTTTTAGTAATTAGGTCTGAGTGTGGTTTTCCCGCCAGTTTGGCAGCTGCATCTGAACCTACTTATATTTTAACTATGTCTGTGTCTTGCAGTCAGCAACCTATCGCTCATTCCAGGGCCTGGTGGGACTTCTGGTCCCTCTGGTGCTGGCTCTATTGCTGTCGCTAAATGTAGTTTTTAACTAAGTCTCTATAGTGCTAGTTACCAATAAAGACTCAGGAGTCAGATGTTGGGGTGAAAACCTGCTAGCTCAGAGGCTAAGAAGCCACCAGCTTCCTTTTTGTCCAAAGACCCAGCAAGAGAGAATTTTTCAGCTGTCCCAAACCAGAAAGACCAAGAAAGTCCAAGTCCCTCCCTACTCCTTCCTCTCTATCTCTCTTCCTGACTCCTCCATACTTTCTGTGGCTAATTCCTGCTAATTAGTTGCTGGCTCCACTCCTAGGTTGATTTTATTAACACAGTCTCAGGTTTCACAGTGTGATCAAATATCCTGCAGAGTGTGTGTGTGTGTGTGTGTGTGTGTGTGTGTTGGGGGAGGGGCAGAGCCAGCCTCACAGGTCATTCCTCAGGAACAGCCCACATTATATTTTGAGACAGTGTCTCTCTCTGGCCTGGAACTGGGTAGCAGTCCTCAGAAGCGGCCTGTTTGCTTTCCTAGCACTGTGATATCAAGAATGTGCTGCCTCTCCAGGCTTGTTTATGTGGGTTCTGGGGATTAAGCTCAGGCTTTCTTGCTTGTGCAGCAAGCACTTTACCAGCTGAGCTATCTCCCCAGCCAGTTTTCTACTCCCCTAAATTACAGTGAAGGTTGATTCTACCCTGTTCTCGCAGTACTGGCAGGGTTGGTCATGGCTTATGCACCTTTGCACGCAGATGTCTGGGCTGGTGGCTTCTCTTCCCCCTTTTCCTTTCAGTTTAATTCTTCAGGCTTGTCCTCCAGGGAAGGCTAAACTATGTGGAGGATACTTATAGGCTCCCCAGGTAGCTAAGTGGGACTTACTTCCCTGGCTTCCTCGCAGCTGGAGTTGGAGCAGACTGGCAACAGACTTGACCACCACCATAGCAGGTCTCAAGCTAGCCCTGTTAGAGAACTAACTGTCTTGATTCCAGTGATCTCTCCCTCCTTTGTCCCTGGGGCATTGACAGCTCTGAGGGGCTACACTGCCACTGGTGGGGGTCCTCCACCCTGAGACATCTTTATCAATAGTCTCCTTGTCAAGTTCTCCATAGTTTACACTAGCTGAGCGTGCTGTTTCTGGGACTCGGTTACACCTGACACCCAAAACAAGCAAAAATGCCTCATTTTCGTAATAGTTACACAGGGTCCTAATTTGCCCTCAATGTGTACTAAATTGGCAATGACTGTGGCACCAGCTGATGTAAGGACCCTGCCCAGAGAGTGAAGAAATCCTAGGAAGAGCTTTTGAATCATTTAGGCCCAGAGTGAGCACTCAGCATGCTTTAGGGATTTCTGTACCGTACATTCGCCTGGTATTACCAAAAATACCTTTTGGAAGCATGTTTGATATGTGGCTTTGTGACAGGAAGAAAAGCATTGGATCAGACTGGAAAAGTCTAGAGGACAGTACCAGGTAGTACCAATTGCTACCTCTGCAGGCCACTCCGTTTCCTGTTTGAGGCTGTGTTGTTCAGTTAGCACTGCTGATGGACAGGAAAAAGCTTTGCAGCTGATGGTGGCTGAAGTAGAAAGTAGAAATGAGTCAAGATGTCCGCTCCTGAGAGCGAAAGTAAAGCTGGCAGGAATAGTGACCACTCTTAAGTCAGAGCTGCTGTGGTTCCGCTTCCTTGGACTTGGATCCTGTCATCCCAAGTGTTCTTCTCCTGCCCGGGAGCAAACCAGAAAGCTGCAGCCCCCCTTGCTGCCTGCTGCTCCGTAATCTTCAGGCCTGTTCTGAAAACACCCTCTTCTGCTGGGGACGAGGGTTGGGGTTTACTTCGGATGCTGCGTGGATTCTGGGTCAGCTTGTGTGTGCTCCTGCCCACGCCTTTTCCCCCTTCAACAACCGCTACTCAGGGTTCTGGATGTTGCTCCTGTCCTTTGGTGTGTGCATGCATGCGTGTGTGCATGTGTGTCATGGTGCACTTGTGGAGCCAGAGGACAACTTGTAGGCGTTGACTTCTCCTTCTGCCATGTGAGAATCTGGAATAGTGGTGGGGACTGGGGTCTTCAGGTCGTCAGGCCCGGGAGCAGATTACTTTACCCTCCCATTTTGTTGGCCTTACCCGTCTTTTGCTCAGCTGTTTTGTGCAGCAGGCATCCTGTAATGAGTTGAGAAATCAGAAATTAGTGACTGTCTTCAAGGATGCCACTGTTTAGTGTAGGCTAAGGTGGCCGACAGACAAACAGATGTGCTGGGAAAGGTGCCAAAATGGAGACATGGTGAGGCCCTGTAGGAAACTCCACAGCGGCTGCTCTTACACTTGTCCTCCACGAGGTGGGAGGTAGGAGAGATGACAAGTTCTGTGTTCACACCTTGTCAGAAGCAAAGGAGGGACAAGCACACCAGTGTTCACACCTTGTTAGAAGCACAGGAGGGAGCTAAGCACACCAGTATGAGCCCCTGCCTCAGCAGCCACCATTCACTTCTGGGTTTCAAGTGTCTTGAAAACTCACCCCTGACTCTCCTCTCTTCTGCCCCACCCTCCTCTCTCTGGCATGCCTTTAGGTGGTGGCTCACAACCAACTGCAGATCTTGTGTGTCTTTCCGGGATGAATGGCAGCACACTGTGGTCCAGTCCCCTCCCAGAGGAGGCTCAAGATGTCACATGCTTGGATCTGATGCCAGGAAGCATGGCCAAAACCATCTGCCTCGTGACAGGGACACGCAAGATGCTCAGTGCATTCAATGCGACAACAGGTAGAGTGAGTGGCCTGGAGCTTTGCTGTGAGCCTCTGGGTTTTGTATTTAAAAAGCCTGTGGGGGACGGGGAGGAGAGCTTTGCTACTCTGGTTCAGAAGGTGTTTATTAAGGGAAGGAGATAAAGGGCTTGGGCAGGTGGAGTTAACAGAGATTCTTATGGCAACCTGTTTGGTGATAAGATAAATTCTTCCCCAAACTTGAAGCTGCTGGGGTGTGTGTGTGTTGGGGGGGGGGAGGCTTGGATTGTGAACAGTCTCTCTGCTCTGCTCTTTGTACAACAGGCGAGGGAGTGTCACCTCCTGAATTATGCTGGTCCCTGTGTAAACCTGGGTGCTGACTGGATGCTAGGGCTAAGAACTGGACTGGGGAGGCTGTTGATGTGACCCTCTGAGGTTCACAGGATGAAAGTGATGGAAATGAGCCCAGTGTAATAAAGGTGTCTCCTTACAGTGTGCTTGTCACAAGGCCACTTGAAGGAATGTGACATCCTTCCTACATTAGAGGTGCCATAGTGGGGTGTTTTATTTTGCCTCCTCCTTTTTGAGACTCTTTTTTTTGTTGTTTTGTTTTTTTGTTTTTCGAGACAGGGTTTCTCTGTGTAGCAACCCTGGCTGTCCTGGAGCTAGCTCTTATAGACCAGGCTGGCCCTCAAACTCACAGAGATCCACCTGCCTCTGCCTCTCGAGTTCTGAGATTAAAGGGGTGTGCTGCCACTGTCCGGTCAATTTTTTAAAATTTCAGTAAATATTTTTTTATTTTTATTAATTTTTCATTTATTTTACATACATACCACAATTTCCCCTCCCTTACCTCCTGTTCCCTCCCCATCAGAGACATGGTTTTACACTGTGCCCCAGACCTTGAATTCATTAGATCTTCCTGCATCAGCCTCCTAAATTCTGGGATTTAGGAGGTGTGACATGCTTGGTTAGTGGGGTACCGCTGAGTGGGGGAAGTTTTATATATATAATGTGTGTGTGTGTGTGTGTGTGTGTATGATCTCTTGGTAGAGTGATTACTTAACATGCCCAAAGTCCCTGGTTTGACTGCCAGAATCACTTAAACTGGGCATAGTCATATAAACCTGTAATCTCAGCACTCACTTAAGAGGTAGAAATAGGATCAGAAGTTCAAGGACATCAAGGCTAGCCTGAGTTATATGAACACACACACACACACACACACACACACACACACACACACACACACACACACCAGTCACATGCTGCAATTTCTCTGGTGTGGCCTCCTTAGTGGTTGCAGTGCCCCGTGACAGACACATTCCTCAGCCCTGGTTAGTGAGCTCCTATTTGCCAGGAAGACTTAGATGTCTCTATTTGATACACAGAATCCAATCCAGGTGTGTGGGGCTGGAGAGAGCTCAGCAGTTAAGAGCACTGGGCTGCTCTTGCAGAGGACCCTGCTTTAGGTCCCAGCAACACAGGGTAGCTCATAACCAGCTCACAATCAGTTCCAGGGTGTCTGATGCCCTCATCTGACCTTCCTGGCATCAGCACACACGTGATGCACACACATACATGCAGTCAAACAGTCACACACATTTAACCAAACAATGAAGGAATGAATTAAAATCCAGATGTGGGGTTATTACATGGAAGTATTCCCATACGTCCAAGGATTTGGAATCTCGCTTTCCGCTCCTTTTGTCCTCAAACAAAAACTAAAGGGGAAAAGTTGGGAGAGGCTGCTGTACCCTGCTCAGCCCTTTGAGTTTTCTTTTCTGGCTGGGAAACGCTGTGGCTGCCTTTTGCTGGGCCGGAAAGCAGAAGTGATCTGCCTCTCTCTCCTTCCCCAGGGAAAGTCATGTGGACTCTAGACCCGGACCATCTGTCTAATGGCACCTTGGCCGCCCCTGTTGTGGTGCTGCCGGACCTGGACGGGGACGGTGTCAGAGATCTGGTGGTGCTGGCCATCGGAGAATTGCAGGTATAGTCTCTGTTTCCAAAGGTTTTTAATTTCTTATGGGGATTCCTTTCAAGTGTTGCGATATCTGCCTAGAACCTTGTTTCTGCAATGGTTTAGGCTGAAATAGATTCTTTTGGTGAGGTTAAGTGAACCAAGAACATTCCAAATTCATTTTCCATGATACCACTGTGGTTCTGAGGACTGTGGTGTGGGAGAGCTGTGGGGGCAGATGGCCTGTAAGTAAATTCCTTCTGCAGCTCTCTGAAGCTTTGTGGCCTTGGGCAAGCAGTGCTGTAGTTCCTACGCCCCCGTCTAAAGTAGGAAGTTATATCTCCATGTAGGAAGCTTAGGAAAAGTAGAGCTAACAAATTAAATCCCTAGAAACTGCCTATTTTCTACTCTGTAAATGTAATATTAGTTTACTGTATTGGAATGGGACAGAAAGCTCATAGGATGCAGACTTTGAATATAGCTCAGTTGCTGGCTTAGCATGCATGAAGCCCTTGTTTGGTCCCCAGTATCACATGAATCAGGTGTGGTGGTAATACCTTCACACCTACAGAAATGCAGAAGGACCAGACTATATAGTGACCTTGAGATCAGCCTGGCGACACAGAAGGTCCTGTCTCAACAACACCCGCACACAGGCGCTGCACCTCTGTAATCCAGCGGGTCAGCCTGGGCTGCATGTTGAGAATCAGACCCGCACCTTTCTGTTTCATCAGTGACCAAAGGAAGGTGCTATAAGGGGACAGACTTCCAGTGTGGATGTGGTATCTTACATCTATAATCCCACCACTTGGAAGCTGAGGCAGGAGGATTGCCATAAGTTTGAGGACAGCCTGGTCCTGGTCTACTTAGGAAGCTCTAGTCTGTCTGTGTTCCACAGTGATGGCATGTGTCACTCAATTCCTCCCTTCTCCCTCAAGAAAGATAGCCCTAACCTAACCCAAGCTCTATAGATCAGGCTGGCCTGGAACTCACAGAGATCCGCCTGCCTCTGCCTCCTGAGTGCTGGGATAAAAGGCTTGGACCCCACAACCCAGCTGAGATCCAGTTCTTTTGTTTTTTATTTTTGTTTTGAGACTTTTAGGGACAGAGTCGCTGTGTAGCTCAGGCTCACTTTAAACTTCACAATCTTCACCTCTGTTCCCTAGTGCTGGGGCTTCAGGTGACCTTAGTCTTTTATTTTATTTTATTTTCTTTAAGATTTATTTATTTATTTATTATGTATATTTATTTATTATGTATATGTATATGTCTGAATGTATGCCTGCAAGCCAGAAGAGGGCACCAGGTCTCATTACAGAGCTACCTTGTGGTTGCTGGGACTTGAACTCAGGACCTGGGAGAGCAATCAGTGCTCTTAACCTCTGAGCCATTTCTCCAGCCCTAGAAATCTTAGTCTCAATGCCCCATCTGTTTCTTATACCCAGTGGCATTGAGGGGGCATGGACCAGGCTGTCAGGACCCTCTGCACTGTGGGGCCCTTGGAGAACTAGCTCGCCTGCTCTTAACTCTGTCTCTAACCGGCCTGTTGCTCAGCTGCCTCGCAGAATTTCCTCATTTGAGCAGTAGTGTGCACGTAATTGGACAGTCTCCCTTCTGCCTGGGAGGGACAGCTAGAACCTATGATCAGAGAGGGCCCAGGTGTAGAGCAGCATGAGGAGCCCTGTGAGCCACAGACACAGGGAGGGAATGTAGTTAGGGCTGTGGTTTAGAGTGGTGGAAGTCTTAGGTCTGGGTGGAGTATGAACTGAACTTGACAGAAGGACCTGCTTTGGGGTGTAGGGTCTGGTCTGGTCTAGCATGTTAGGGAGAAGGGACTTGAGAAGCCTGTAGTTCTTGCACTCACACCATCCATCAGTCTGAGTCTGAGTCCAGACCCCTGGTCACATGTGGCCCCCTCAAGCACCCAGGCTAAGGTGAATGTCACACTCTGGCCCAGCCCCTGGGCTGTTTGGTTGGGAGATCTGTTCTTCCTAGTGGCTTCCAGTCACTGTTCCCACCACAATTCCATTTGGCGTCTTGGAATGAATCTGGTGTCCACCCAGTTCAGGAAACCCAGTGGCTGTGAGCCTGGCCCCACTAAGCTGGTTGGTTACTCCGAAGACTGAATACCCACAGTTTTTTTTATACAGCCCTCTCAGACAGGGAGCCCCCTTTCCCTTGATCCCAGTCTGTCCATATGTCCTGTAACATGCAGTGCCCACATCTGTAAAGAGTTCTGTTCGTGGTTATCTCAACCCGGGGATACTAATAGGTTTCTCCACCAGCACAGCCAGATCAAGCCAAATTTAAAAAGTATAATAACAGATTCATTTGAGCAAAGTAACTCCTTGGCAGGTTCTCCAGTCCCAGAGATGGCCTGCACCCACAAATGACTTTAGAGAGTGTAGGCAAGGAGTGACAACGTGTTCGCCACAAACTGGGTTTGTGCCCAAGTATGATCAAAAGCTGAGTGCCTTAGAGGTGCCAGACTGGGCTTTGGCATCTTTCCTTTGTTCAGAGTCTCTCTGAGTGGGTGGGATTTGGACATAGAGAGACAGGAGTGGGGCTTTCTGGGTTGTGCAGGGGCAGCCTGGAAGTTCAAGCCAAACAGATACCGTTACTTCTTTTACAGGGCTTCTCTGAGTAGCCCTGGCTATCCTGGAACTCATTCTGTAGACCCAGCTGGCCCTGAACTCAGAGTCCACCTTCCTCTGCCTCTAGAGTTCTGGGATCAAAAGCTTGTACCACCACCAGGTATTTTTTTTTTTTATTTTGTTTTGAGACAGAGTTTCACTATGTAGAGAAGTCCACCCTTCTTCCTCACCGATACTGGCATTAAAGGTGTGTACCACAACACGTCTTTCCTTTTAAGGTCTCTGCAGGGCAGTGATGGTGCACGCCTTTAGTCCTAGCACTCCAGAGGCAGAGACAGGTGGATCTCTGAGTTCAAGGCCAGCCTGGGTCTACAAAGTAAATTCCTGCACAGCCAAGGCTACGCAGAGAAGAAACCTTGTCTTGAAAGACAAGCCCTGTAGAGCTTGGATTGCCCTACAGCTTACTATGTAGACCAGGCTGGCCTGGAACTTGTGGCAATCCACTTGACCCTGCTTCCCACACCCAGATATTTTGTTTTGTTTTGCATGCCCAGCTTCTTCTTTCTTTCTTTTCTTTCTTTCTTTCTTTCTTTCTTTCTTTCTTTCTTTCTTTCTTTCTTTTTTTTTTTTGGATTTTTCGAGACAGGGTTTTTCTGTGGCTTTGGAGCCTGTCTTGGAACTAGCGCTATAGACCAGACTGGTCTTGAACTCACAGAGATCCGCCTGCCTCTGCCTCCCGAGTGCTGGGATTAAAGGCGTGCGCCACCATCGCCCGGCTTCTTCTTTCTTTTAATGCAAGCTTGATTGCTGTATTTGTAGCTGAAGACTTTCTAAGCTTTGCTCCATGTTTATAATCAGTGAAAGCACTCATCTTTTAATTAATCAATTAATTAGTAAAACAGTTTTTTCTTACAATTTGATTCTGACCTTTCAGAGAATTACATTTGTTCTGTAGTGTGTCAGCTCTTCCTCCCAGCTTTGTGGTACATTTATTTCGTTCATCTAGTCTTTGATAAGAATGTTTTAGAGCCAGGCGGTGGTGCGCAGGCCTTTTATCCCAGCACTGAAAGGTAGGTGGATCTCTGTGAGTTTGAGGGCAGCCTGGTCTACAAGAGCGAGTTCCAGGATAGGCTCAAAAAAAAAAAAAAAAAGAAGAAGAAGAAAAGAAAGAAAAATGTTTTAGAATACGTAACGGCAGAGTGCGATGCATCCTGTAAAAACTCCACTTGAAGTTACCGTTGACAGAGTATGCACTTTATCTGCCTGTGCTGTAGACCATACCCATCTATCTTCTCTGTAAGAATTTGCCAGGCAGTGGTGGCACACGCTTTAACCCCAGCACTCAGAGGCAGAGGTGGGTGGGTCTCTGTGATCTTGTGGCCAGCCTGGTCTACAGAATGAGTTCCAGGACAGCCAAAGCTATTATACAGAGAAATCCTGTCTCAAGAAACAAACAAAACAAAACAAGAGGTTTGAAATGATAAACCTTGTCAAAACCTTTTGAAAGGGCTGGGGAGGTAACTTAGTGATATTTCAGAGGACTGGGGAGGTGACTCAGCAGTCTTTTGGAAGACCAGGAGGTGACTTAGCAGTCTTTTGGAAGACCAGGAGGTAACTCAGCAGTCTTTTGGAAGACCAGGAGGTGACTCAGCAATCTTTTGGAGGACTGGAATTTGGTTCCTAGTGCTCATATCCTGTCATTCACAGATGCTTGTAACTTCAACTCAAGCTCTCTGACGCCCTCTTCTGGCCTCCAAGGGCACCTGCTCACATACAGCATATACTCAACAGACAGCTACATATATGTAAATAAAATAAAAATAAATGAAAAGAAAAAAAATTCTAGAGCTGGGGCTGGCTAATAAACTGTGTTAAATTCCCTCACTGTTTTTTCAAATAATTTTTGTTGGAGCATAGTCATTTCCTGTGTTGCTTGTGACAGATTTCATGCTAGACTAACAATAGAGAGTAGTTTCTATGGAGACCATACCACTGGAAAAGCCTACAGTATTATTTACTAGCTGGCCATTCACAGAAAAGCGAATCTTTTTTTAAAAAATATTTATTACATATGCAGTGTTCTGCCTGCATGCACCAGATCTCATTATAGATGGCTGTGAGCCACCACGTGGTTCCTGGGAATTGAACTCAGAACCTCTGGAGGAGCAGCCAGTGCTCTTAACTGCTGAGCTGTCTCTCCAGCCCTGGAAAGTGAATCTTGAGAGTGATGTCGGCGGTGGCCACGGCCAGGCCAGACATGTGATGTTAAGATGGAGAATTCTGTGGGCTGATGCACTGATGCACCTGTGTGTTGGCCCTTTCCCATTACTGTGATCAAATGCCTGGCAAAAGCAACCAAAGGAAGGAAGGTGTTACTGTGTCTCACTGATCGAAGAGGCGTGGTAGCAGGAACATGAGGCTGCCAGTCACCTTTCATCTGAGTCAGAGAGCAGAAAGAGATGAAGGCTATACTCAGTTCTGTTTCTTTCTTATTACAGTTTCATTTCATTTATGTGTGTGCATGTGTTTATGTGTACGTCTGTAGCTGTTACCTTGATTCAGGAAATAACCAGGCTAGCTTAAAGATAAACAATTATATTTTTACTTATTATAAGGGGAAACTCCTCCTCAAGAATGGAAAGTCCAAGTTCTGCTGTATCCCACAGGAATCACCCAGAGAGGGCAAGCACCGGTCCGTCCCAGTTTTTCTCCTTGGCTTCAAGAAGCCACACCTTAACTAGGTTCCACTTCTTAAAAATGATTGGTTAACAAAGCTTCCCCCATCACCCCCCTTTTTGTCTAAACAAGATTGATCCAAACCCAATACAACTATATACAATGGGAACAGATCCCAAGTATAAAATTACAAACAACATAAGCAATATTAAGCAAGGAACACATGACAAAAGTTTTAATAAACATTCTAGTTCAAGGAGTCTATAAATATTGCATCAGAAATAAGCTTGGCTAAATCATGAGGAAGGTAACTACGACTATCTAATCTTCAACCCCATCAAAGACCTGAGAAGGGAAATAATATTATTTGAGCAGGCAAGAAGTGCAATCAAGCAGCTTCCAAAGCGAGCAATATATGACGGAGTCAGTTGGCTGCCTGAGCAATCATTCAAAGTCTCATTTGCAACGTTGAAGCAACCAACTTTGGCTAAGACCTAGAATAACTGACAGACCATTTTCAAAGGCAAGAAAATTTTCAAAACCATCTTACCCTGTCTCGGCAGGATTTGACAGTCCTCGTATCCATTTCCGGATACTATATATCTTGTCAGTGGTTGAGGCATGGGCATTTCTTTGCCCAAAGGCCAGTTTTTGCCAAGAAGAAAACAGGCTCCAAGTGGAGTGTCTTCAGTGCTGAACATTCTCTCGGGAATAGATCGGTGCTGCCAGGAGCAATTGTGTCTCATGTCAACAGAACTCTAAGTTATTTAAATGCCATTTTCTACAGCTCTTTGAAGTGGTTGAAGATTATCTATCTATGTAGAATATAATCTTTATGTATCTAAGGAACCCGATTAGTCTAACTATACGTGTGACAAACATAGATGACTATTGATCTATAATTCTTAATACCTTTATATCTTAAAGACTAAGACAATAAACAACTACAATAAATGAGGACCATGACCTCCAAATGTAAACAATGTATAAGTATCTTAATCAGAGGTAGAAATGTACATTGCAATATGATAAATTTATATCAATATATAAAAAATGTTTTAAGCAGAGGTAGAAACATGCTTAATATTCAGTATAATTTAACTTTGTATCAATATATAAGAATCTATACCAATGTAATTGCCTATAAATAATAACTCACAAGTATTCACTCTATTATTCACTATTATTAGTGTGAGGAAGCTCATACTAATCTATTATCCCATCCAATTTCACCCCCCCTTTTTTTTCTTTTTCTTTTTTCAAAGAGATCCCTGAGCCTATAAAATTTTCCTTACAACCCCTAACTCCAATAAACTCTGCTGTGACAGGGATTCTACAAAAAAAAATCTGCTTAGGCAAAAGCAAGCCTGTCTGGGCCGTGGAATGGCCAGGCCATCCACCTGTTAGGCGTGGAGCTTAAATTCATGTGGGCACCAAGTGATGAACGGGTGCGTGAAAGAAATCCCACACTAGCGCAGAAATGAGAAATAGATATTTAGGGGTAAACTCACAAATCAGAATTCTCTGCTTGCATGGTGGACAGAGATCAAATCCAACAATCTGAACGAGCAGCCAGGGCAAAGGAAAAAGAAGGGGTGGACACAGGCTCTGCATCTACATATGTAGTATAAGAGGCCACGCCCCAGTAGTCGGGTAACCACAAGCTGCAAGCCTTCCTACAGCATACATCTATATGAGTGCGTGTGCACATGTGTGTATGTGAGTGCCCTACAGGGGTAGATGACTTCTGATGGTCCTCATAATTGAACCACAGTGCTTATAACTGCTGCACCATCTCTGAAGCCCAGGATATCTTACTATTATTCAGTCAACGCCCCAAGCTGATGGGATGAAGATACCTACAGCTAGGGTTGGTCTTCCTACGTTGTAAACCTTTCTGGAAACGTCTTTAGAGATATACCCAGATGTGTTTTCCTTGTGATTCTAATTCCTACCAAGCTGACCATCGGGGCCTCTCTGGTAGATCCTGGCTCTTGAGTAAAGACCCTCTGTAGCATGCCCAGAGTCAGACATTAGGGGGTGAAAGCTGAGAAATCAGAGAAGCAGAGTAGCCAGCCACTAGAGAGATCTTTTACCTCTACTGAGTTCTCAGGCCAAAAGGGTGATTCTGTCCTTTGACTGCATCCTCAAGATGGCAGTGAGCTCCTGTCTCCTCCGGCCTTGAATTCCTCTCTCCGCCCAGCCATATCCCTTCCTGTCTCCATTTCCCTAGTGCTGGGTTTAAAGTTGTGGGACTCCCAAGTCCTGGGATTGAAGGTGTGAGCCATTAAAGGTCACACCTGCCTGACCTCTAGTGGCTTAGCTCTGCACACTGATCTTCAGGCAAGCTTTATTTGTTAAAACACAAACAAAACATTGCTACAACCCTCCTTGCATCAGCATATTATATTTAGCTCCCGGCCTTAGGAGAGGATATAGCCAGTAACTACTGTGTTCCATCGTCTGAGGAGTCCTGAAGATACTCTTCACACATGTCTAGTTAGAGAGTACACATTTCCCCCATTTTTTTATTCCCAGGGGAATAAGCGAGTAAGTTTGGCTTTGTGCTTTTCAGCATAGGAAGAGTTTCAGAGCCCTTAGCTCATAAGGCATTAGGAAATGAAAGGCTTACATTAACACATTCCATTCTTTTTATTTCTTCAGCCAGATCTGTGTTTTCTGCTGGTTTCTGGCCGGACAGGGAGTCCCGTGGGCCGACCTGTGAAGTACAACATCGTGGGAGTGGGGAATCTGATTGGTCCCCAGGTTTACATCACCACCAGTGGGGCTGTCTACATCCTGTTTGGCTTTGGTAAGAAGCAAGGCTGACTTTGGCTTCTGCTCCCTTGGTGTCGGTGGCTAGGTCTCCCGTGAGATAGGACGATCACCCACACTGGGGTTCGCTGGTGTTGGCTGTTTTTCAGGGCGTCTCACCTACTGCAGGTCATTAACTATGGTTTCCCTTGATGCTTTCTCTGGAAAGGGGGCTGCCCAGCATCCACTTGATCAGTTCCCCATCACTCCCAAGTGGCACCAGTTGGAGTGGGCTCTATTGCACCCGTGTGATCTGTTGTGTGTCTCCTGCCCAGAACCCTGCCCTGGGATAGCCTGGGTAGTTGTTTTAACCCCAGCTTCTCAGTGTTGACTCTTCCTGTGGCACTAGGAAATATACAAGCTGTCGCCCTGCGGGACATTTTTGTTCAGGCCCAGAACCGAGACAGCTCACCACCCTCTCTGCAGATAGAAGAGCCGGAATGGGAGAAGCGCAGATCTGTCAACCTTTCGGAGCTCATCGATGTTTACAGGTGTGGCTGAGATCCGCCTTTGGCCACAGTGAGGTTTTCTGGGGACTCAGGCAGCTGGAGTATCTGAGCTTGGGTTAACTGGTGCCTAAGAGCAGAGGTTTGGGCAAAGTGAAGCTAACCTTGAAATATTAACTCCTGATCTGCACAACACAGTGAGAAATTCTCTTTCCTGAGCTGTGGAATGTTGGGTCTGGCATCAGTGAACAGAGTTTACTTCATAACTGGATTCCAAGAATGGGTATTAGCTATGGGTCCCAATCAGAACAGCTAAGGGGATCTATTTATAAATATATAAATATATGGAAAAATCTATATGAAACCTTTGACCTACTCTTCCCTATACTTTTCTCCCAGTTAAAGAATCATTTTGACAGAAACAGGAATAGCAGGCACGAAATCTTGTGTTTTTTGTTTTCTGTTTGTTTTTAATTTTTATTTACTTCTCAACTAAGAGCATGTGGTTGTCACATGCAGTGATCCATATACTTTACCTACATAGCTGTTGGTCTGGGTAAAAGTTGTTATATTCCTTTCTGTCAGAAATTTCAAGTCATTTCCTAGCATTTTTTCCCTCAGGCATTATCAGATTTTGATGGAATGGTTTCAGTAGTGTAGAAAAAGAAATAATTTAAAGTAGATGTCAAGCGTTATTGTCTTAAGTTTAGTGTCAATTTCAGGCCACCTGTCCCGATCTCCATCTGTCCTCCATCCCATTATCCTTGTCTCTGTTACTGTCCCCAGAGTGTCCAGGTAGAGAGGTATCACATCGCAGCTTTGTTTTCTGAGTTCCTTTTGAATGTGCATGGAGACAGAGGATGAGATTCAGTAGGAATGACCACGTGTGTGGACCTTTCTGGAGACAGAGGCTGAGATTCAGCAGGAATGACCAAGTGCATGGACCTTTCTGGAGACAGAGGCTGAGATTCAGTAGGAATGACC
>NW_004949097.1:1424038-1435716 GCF_000317375.1 Microtus ochrogaster
GTGCGTGGACCTTTCTGGAGACAGAGGCTGAGATTCAGTAGGAATGACCACGTGCGTGCACCTTTCTGGAGACAGGATGAGATTCAGTAGGAATGACCACGTGCCCCGCTTGACAAGACCATGGTGGGAAGTGGATGCAAGAGTAGAATGGGGAGTACATATCCTGAGGGGGGGGTGGTCCACATTTGTGGATTCACCCCCTCCCAATGAAAATACTTGGAAAAAAATCGCATCTATACCCAACATATACAGACTTGGTTTTCTCGTCTCTACCCCCTGAAGGGTGTAGCATTGCTTCTGTTTCCATTGCACTCAGCCGTAGCTACTCTAGAGATGCTTACACTACACAGGAGCAGATAGATTGTATAGAGACATGACATCCTTCTGTGTAAGGATGATGAACATGTGAATTTGGAATCTGCAGCAGGTCCTGGGCCCAGTTCCCACATAGACGCTAAGGGACAACTGTATACGCAAGCAGGCACACAGTGGGAATAAGATGTCAGAATAAGTGGGTATGGGACTCTCACTCACAGCAGAGACTAACTCTTGGGTTTTTGTTCAACGTAGCGATGGAGTTGAGCTTCTCCAGCTGGTAAAGGCCCCAGATTCCAACTGCAGCAGCCTCTTGATTACAACCAGACAAGGCCTGGTCCTGCTTCGGGGACAAGATCTTACGCCGCTCTGGAAATTGAGCCTCCAAGGCTTGCGCAGGTTTGCAAAGTACCTTCACATGGCTGCTGTTCTGAGCACCTTTCCCACTCTCAAAATTATCTAGAGCGCTTGCTTGTTACCCGTGGCTGTCACAAGGGAAGGGAGGGAGGTGCCTGTTTCTTTTTTAAATTAATTAGTTAAGTAATTAATTATATTAGGTATACAGTGTTCTGCCTGCATATGTGCCTGCATGCCAGACTAGGGCACCAGATCTCATTACAGATGGCTGTGAGCCACCATGTGGTTGCTGGGAATTGAACTCAGGCCCTCTGGAAGAGCAGCCAGTGCTCTTAACCTCTGAGCCATGTCTCATCCCCCTATTTCTTTTCTCTATATGCTGTTTATTGCTTCCTCGTCTGTTTGCAGCCAGCCCACTCCTGGGTATTTCACCGATGATCAGACATTGGACTTCCTTCTGCAGACACAGGATGGAGTTGGGATGAAAAAGGTAAACCATGGGCCTCAAATCAGTCAGAACACACGGAAGGACTGGGCTGTGTCCAGCCCTGGGTGAGACACTGGGGGGAACAAGAGCCTCCTCCCTTTGGAGAACACCAGTGTAGTCAATGAGTAAAAAGGAACCGCACAGCTCATTGCTGTAAGCTGTAGTTCAGTCTTTCCAGATTAATCCCATGTCCGGAACCTGTTTTGCAGTTGGGTAGGAGGAGCCGCCTTACAAAGCTGGGCGGGGGAGAGGTGGGTATAAGTGAGCAGAGCCGTTTCAGTATAGGCACAGTAAGTAAGGTTTCAGAGGGGCAGCACTCAGACTGGCTTGGTGCTATGGACGGCTTTGGTAAAGGAAGGGAGTATGGGTCGGGCCTTTAAGGTTGAATTTCTGTGACTGGCAAAGAATAGCAGGTCAGGAACGCTAGGACCAGAGCTCAGAAACAGAGTGCTATAGCATGGTCAGGGATGCTGAGCCACTGGCTCCACATCTTGGCTTTCCTGTAAGGTTGTGTGTTATAAGGATGTAATATTTTGATAGTTTTAATTCATTTAATCTTAAATGCAGAGTTATAGAGTTTTAATTTTTAAAATATAATTAGCCTAGATTTTTTTATTGGCCATCAAAACTAACCAGCCGTGGCCTGAAAATAGCCTAAAAGCCTGTTTCTATTGAACACTTGCAGACCGTTTTCTTATTGTCCCTCAAACAGTAGAGCAGCAACTATCGATACATTTGATGTACTGCAGTGGGTGTTGTGGGTAACCTAGGGGATGAGCTAAGTGCACATGAGGACATATGTATCTAACACTTGCCCCTTCTCTAAGGGACTCAGCACCTGCTGGTTCTGAGTGTCAGGTGTTGGAGTCCAGCGCTCACAAATACAGAGGATGACTATCCTCTGGGATGTTTGTCTTACGTCTTGTTTTTGTGTGTTCCCTTGTCCTGCCACCCTCCTAAAGACGGCTATCTTCTCTGTCTTCTCCTTTGCAGATGACGGTGGTGGATGGTGGCTCTGGCTCCATCATCTGGAGTCACAGTATCCCATGTCACATGAAGGAAACGCCAACCACTTCTGCAATTACTTCAGACCAGAAGTCTGTCTTCCTCTTCTGGGCAGAAGCTCTGACTGCTGCATCTCCCAGTTCTGTGAGTGAGAAGGATGGAGGGGCTGGGGGCAGGGATGGGGTCACCCAGGATGGGAAAACATGGTAGACACACAGTTCTGAATTGATTGACTATGCCCTCCCAATAAGTTGCTTTTCTGAGCCATCTATTTTTTTTGGGGGAGGGGGCTCCTGTTCTTCACTCCTAGAGATGCTATCTATCCCCTCATTTTGATGATCAAGTCTAGGTTATGATTCTAGTTCTGCCGTGCCCTCGGTCCTGACTTCCTCGGTATTGAGAGGATTGGACCGGATGGCTTTCAAAACGAGCTTAGTAACATGGAGGGGCAGGTAGCAACTACAGGTGAGCTATCAAGGTAAGACAACCTGTAGTTGCTTGCCACCAAGGTTGACAATCTGAATTTACACCTTGAACAGTGGGAGGGGGAAACTGTCACCTCCTCACTCCCAATCCGTTGTCATTTGACCTCTATGTGCACACTGTGACTCACGTGCCCACACACACACACACACACACACACACACACACACACACATACACATACACACACATACACACACACATATACACACACACATACACACACATACACACATATACACACACATACACACACATACACACATATACACACATATACACACATACACACACATATACATACACATACACACACATACACACATACACACACATATACACACACATACACACATACATACACATACACACACATATACACATACACACACATACACACATATACACACATACACACATACACATATATACACACACATACACACACATACACACACACATACACACACATACACACATACACACATATACACACACATACACACATACATACACATACACACATATACACATACACACACATACACACATACATACACACACATACACACACATACACACACACATACACACACAAACACACACATACACACACATACACACATACACACACATATACACACATACACACACACACATAAAGCAATTAAATAGGTAGTGGACAAAAGAAGGGAGGTTTGATTTTGTCTGGGGTGATGAGGGAGTGTTTCATGGCTGAGGGTGATACGCTGTGTGGAAGGGGGTAGAGAGGATGGTGGGGCAGTCTGAAGGAGGAAATAACACCATTGGCAGTGGCTTTGTAAGGAAGCAGAAGGAAGCGTGAGTGGATTGAGAATACCATGGGGGAGGCAGCAAATGTGTGCGTTAAGAGTTTAGAGAAGTGAAGTGAAAAGCTTTTTTGTTTGTTTTTATTTTTTGAGACAGGGGTCTGTCTCTATAGCTCTGGCTGTCCTAGAATTCACAGGCTGGCCTTGAACTCACAGAGACCTCCCTGAGTGCTGGTGACTTAAAGTCTGGCCTGAAAAGCTTTCACTTTTATGCTAAGGATTTTGCTCCTTGTTCTGTAGGCAGTGAGGAATGCTATTTTCGTGGCATATTAGTTGAGCCTGAGGTCTGTCCCGCCATACTCGGGCGTTTGAAAATGGCTTCCTCTGCCTTAAGGGCTCATGCTAACTTTACTCCCGTAAGGGTGCAAGTCTGCTTCTGCTTCTAATGACAAATGTATGGCCGCCCACACATGGTGTCCCATAGTCCATCCCCACTCAGAAGGCATGTTGATAACGCCCCCTTGTGGATGTTTCTTCTGCTGCAGGGACTCGGAGACTCAATTCTCAGATCTCAGCAGTTTTTATTTGTAACATGATTTTCATCTGTCTAGCCAAGAGCTCTGTTTCTCTGGGGAACGGTTAGGTTTTTCCTACGTTTAGCCCGATGCTTGTTTTTGGCATCGAACCCAGGGCTGGGTACATGCTAGGCGAGCACTTCCGTGGAGCTGCATCCCCAGCCCCTTGCACTTGGTTTTGATGTCCAGTGAAAGGAAATAGATTTTATTTTTAAGAAAATATATTTAGCTGCTGTTCAGAAATAGCTTTTCTCTCTTGACAGCCTTACCTGCTTTAAGGATGAACGAGAGTCCTAGCTCTGCGGTGAGGGACTCACCTTCTTCCTCCCCGCTTCCTGCTTTCTCCCCTGCTTCTCCCCTTCTGCAGACACTTGCAAGTATCCTTTCTTCCTTCCCCTCCCACCTCCCTTCCTCTCCTTCCCTCCCACCTCCCCTCCCCTCCATCCCCTCCCCACCTCCCTTCCCCTCCCTCCCCTCCACCTCCCCTCCCCTCCCTCCCTCTTCCTTCCACTCTCCCTTTCCCTTCTTTCTCTCTTTCTCCCTTTTAATTTTGACTGTAGCTAGGGATCTGGAGTTAGGGGTGAATCTGCATTTTGAACTCTGGTAAAATTGTGTGTGTCCCTGTAGTTGGGATCAGGAGTGGGGCTGACCCCACTCTGCTCCCCGTCCCTGGTGGTGTCATGTAGGAGATGTAGTCACCTTTGCTCTCCTTTTCTGTGACCGTTGCCAGGATGACACCCCAGGAGCTGAGCCTCCTGGCCTTTACCACCTCTACCTCCTGCACCCAGCCTTCCCGTCGATCCTCCTGGACCTGACCAACACCACTGGCGTAGTGACAGCTTCGGAGGGTGAGTCCCGATGGCACTAGAGAGTGCATCTTGGCTGGGTGGTAACTTTGCCCTCCAAGAGAAGGATGAGGGCTCTTCAAGAGACAGCAGTGTCCTTTTCCTCAGTGTCCCTGGAACCAGGAACATTGCTGGAGAGTTTCCTCTGGCTTATAGTGCCAGGCCTCTGAATGTGCTGAAAGCTGAGGGGAACATGTACCCCCATTCCAGGAGGACTCTGGGGTGATGATGGAGCCTCCTCTGTGTGCTAGCTGCCTTTAGGGACTGAGGATTGTAAGTTAACTGTGTGGGTGTTAAGGGGAAGAGCGATGATTCTTCTGGGGCATTTTTTTAGTGATTAGTTATATGACTATTAAACGTACAAATTGCGTAGAAACTGGAGTCAACAGCAGAACCAAAGGAGAAAAGTTACCCATAAGCTGACCACGCAGAATATTTGGAGATACTCTGCTTCACTCTGTGTCTAAGCGATCCTATACAGCAAACTTGAAAGCATATATTAGAGAGCCCTTATTTAATTCAGCAACCCAAAGCCCTGGAAACTGAGCTGCTACTGCTGCTGGTCTCCCCTGAGCTCCTGTTGGTGGGTGGGTGAGGAGGGGGAGCGGTCCAGCCACGGCTCCCTTGTGTTGTTTGCTTTTTCAGCCAGGGAGGGGGCAATTACACAGGTCTCATAGCCCAGGTTGACCTCAGACTCGCTCTGTAGCTGAGGATGGCCTTGAACACCTAACCTTCCTGCCCTTCCCTCCCAGATGCTTATGATTGCAAGTGTGTACCCTCGCAAAGCTCCTCCATGCCTTTCCACACTCCTGCCTCTTGTGGGATTGCTCCCTACAGCTCTTTGCCTTGAGTTGAAGCGGTGCTGTGGCTCCATTATGGGGGAGAAAAGCTGCTCTGGAACTCACAGGCTGTCAGCTGATTGGGGAGTGGGGGGTGGGAGAGTGGGAAGTGTCAGTTCGCAAAAAACCATGTAGGAGATAGAATGAGCTGTTGGAGCATTTGCTTAAAACATTTTTCAGGGAACATTAAATAATGGTAAATAAGAATCTCATGGGCTGGGGATGTCGCTCAGTTGGCAGAGTATCCGCCTCAAATGCAGGAGGCGCCTTGGGTTTGAACCCAGTACTGGCGGGGTAGAGGCAGGAGAGTCAAAGGCTCCTTCTTGGCTACAGAGCCAGTTCAAGGCTGCTTATCAAACTAGGGTTGTACTTGGCATTGGTCATCTACATGTGTTGTAATAGGAGCGGCAGGTCTGCGTCCCAGGCACCCCGGCCGCCTGCTAGCTTATGTCCCGAAATAATTACACGGACACTGTATTCTTTTAAACACTGCTTGGCCCATTATATCTAGCCTCTTCTTGGCTAACTCTCGCACCTGGACTAGCCCATTTCTAATAATGTGTGTAGCACCCCAAGGTGCGCTTACCGGGAAGATTCTAGCCTACATCTATCCTGGGTCGGAGCTTCATCGCGTCTGCCCGGGAGAGGGGAGCATGGCCTCTGAGCTCACTTCCTCTTCCTCCCAGCATTCTGTTCTGTTTACTCCACCCACCTATGTTCTAAGCTATGAGGCCAAGCAGTTTCTTTATTACTTAACCAATGAAATCAACAGATTGATATATGACACTCCCACATCATACATGGCCTTCAGAGTCAAGCGCCCCAGTTACCTAAAACCCCCAGGCAGAGGGAGAGAGGAGCGGAAGAAGGGAGCAACAGAGCAAGAGAGGAGGCAGGGTGAGCCGAAACTGGCTGAAGCTCCTAGCGCAGCATATTAGAGGAGGGCCAGCCAGCCTGCTGATCAGAGCTTTGCAACCGGTTTCATGGGAAGAAAGACTCTCATGTCCCTTTCAGACAACCACTGTTAATTCCGATTTTAAAGACAAGGCAGTCAGGTGTAAGGCCTCACGCTGCTGACTCCCTTGTTAACTGCTTCTTGTCATTGTCCTTCCTCAGTTGGAATCAATGACATCTGGAAAGATGCCTTTTATGTCACCAGGAGAACAGGGATGAGCCCGGATGGACACCCCACCTCTCTGGTGATCAGCAAGCTTAGCCTGCGCTGGGCACTTATGGAAGGCCAGATGGTCCAGCTGAAGGAGACCACCCCTAAAATTGGCCGTGGGGAGCTGCGAAGATTCCTCTCCAGGATCAAGTTTGTTGATTCTCCCTACCAGGTGACTGTGATATTTGGTTAATTATTATTATTATTTTTCCTGAGATAGGGTTTCTCCATGAATAGTCCTGGCTGTCCCGGAACTTGCTCTGTAGACCAGGCTGGCCTAGTAGTCAGGAGAGAGAGAGAGATCCGCCTGCCTCTGCCTCCCAAGTGCTGGGATTAAAGGCGTGTGCCACCAGTGCCTGGCTAATTTTATGTGTGTGGGCCCACGTGTGTGACACGTGTGTAGAGATCAGCGGACAACTGCAGAAGTTACTTTTCTTTTGTGTGGGTCCTGGGGATTGAGCTCAGGTTGCCAGGCGTTTAGAAATGTGGAGTGGTGGTTGTTTAATCATCCCGGTGACGGACGGGGTGGATATTTCTGGCATTTTCTGGGCAGGGACCAATGACAACATCCATACAGATGTGGTTTACAGAGCCATACAACATCCATACAGATGTGGTTTACAGAACCATACAATATCCATACAGATAGATGTGGTTTACAGAACTATACAACATCCATATGGATATGGTTTACAGAGTTATCTTACTGAAAATGCCAACTGTTTTCCCTAAAAAACACTTGAGCCAAGTTCAAAGATGAAGAGAGCTTATTACCAAGGATACACGTCCCTGGGGCTTACAAGCCATTGGAGCTAAACTAGAGAACTGGGGTGTGAAGAAACATTCTGATCCTTAGCGTTCCCATTTCTTTGGAAATCCCACAGATCTAGTGCGATGGAATCCAGCTTCAGAAGACCCTTACAGAGCAGCTCCTGCCCCTCCTGTGTCAGTTCTCTGGAGACATGACGACTTCAGGGTCATGCAGCACTCGGGGACCACTGCACTTTGGCAGCCTGTTGGAGCTATGATCTGCTTAGCTGGGGTATCTCATGACCTTCCCATCCTGCACTAACTCCTCCTCCTGGGAACTCTGTGTGGATAGTTTGGAAATGTGAATCTTACAGCGCTTTATTTTATTTTATTTTTTGTACCTCTAATTTATAAACCCTTGCTAGGAAACCCAGTGGCGTACAAGCAGGATGTATGTTGTTTTGCATTAGGTGATGTGTATGTGTGTGTGTGTGTGTGTGTGTGTGTGTACATGTATATGTGTGTGTACCTATGTGTTCAGTGTTGTAACAAAATGATTTTTGAGATATGCCCCAAGCTTCAGGGATTCCATTTCTTGTCCTCTTAATTTATCTGATTTGGTGGTCTTCATGTGTCTGGATGGCCTACCTCTGAGATCCTGAGGGTCACCCATGGCTCACCGCAGTTTTCAATCTGCCTGTACTGTGGCTCTTAACTCTAGACAGCAGTGAGAAACACTGGAAGTTAGGATGGGGCTAGTTATCCAGTATGTCTGTCTTTCCGTCTCCTAGACTCTCCACGTCTGTTAAGTGGTTGTGAGAACAGACTTGTTTCGATCACAAAGGGAGCAAGGGGCAGAGTTTCTATGACTCTACTGATTATCAGGTCCCTGTGTGGTGCACTATGAACTTCTGCAGCTATTATAAGCTTTGATTCTGCAGTAACTATGGAAGGGTTAGCATGCACATCGTCCTCAGCTTCAAGGTTGGAGTCCCGTGGCTTTGTCCTGGCTGCAGCTCCACCCTGCTTGCTCCCAGTCCTATCTAGGGCATCTCCATCTCCTGCTCCCTTGCTTCCTCTCCTATTCAGGGATCTATTTCTGGACTTTGGCTTCTTGGGTCCAGCATGTAACCACTCCACCCTGTCTTCCTCCTTCCTCCTAGAGCCTTGGAAGCATTATATTGAGAAAATTCTCATGTAAATACTGTAACTTTTGTAATGATCACGTTCTTTAGAATTATCTCCATTCTTCCGCCTTCTATGTAAATGTCTGACTTCTTTTAATTTTGAATCTTCCAAATGTCTGTGTCATTGTCTGATATGTCATGTGTTCCCATGGTGGCTAATGAAAACGTACTTCTTGAGTGAAAACCGGATTTTCTCCTCACTTGGGCTTGTATCATTTTAGCTTGTGTTAATAAAGCGATCCAAGGAAACTAGATTCTAGATTTGAGGGGCTGTGAATTGCCCACAATAGGTATTATGGGTAATAGGAGGTTGGTACTCAGTTCATCCTGCAGAATTGCCTCACCAGGCTTGTTGGCACCTCTGCCATAAAACCCTGGAAGCACATTTGGAAGTTGTATGGGACCAGGTTGACACTGGGAAGGGGGAACAATGAATAGGCCCCTCGATGAACTCTAGGTTCATCTCTAGTAAGTTGGATTTCTATGTGTAAAAGGGTTGAATACAGATTGTAGTCTTCTCAGGACTAGATTATAGTGGACCAAATTGCCAAGTGGGTGGTGGCCTCGTTGAGCCCCCAGACACAATGTGTTCTCTACAGTGTTGGTATTCTGAGAAGCCTGTCTGTAGGAAGGAAGAAGGAACAAAGATGCTCAATGGAGACCTGTTTGGGTTGTTCTATCAGGGCTGAAGGCTGTTTATGCTGGTTGAGTCTCAGATAAGAGGAAGCCACAAAAGACAGCATCACTGAATTCTTGGTGTTTTGGTAAATAGCATCTTAACTTCTTGCTAGGAGCGTGAATCTCCTCCTTGCTAAATGCAGTGGAAACTCCAGGCTTAACTTCCTGTTGCAGCTGGTACAGAAAGGTAGCTGAGGGTTGAGGCGGCTTCACTTGGCCATGCGAGTGCTGGCCTCCTGTCAAATGCCTCCCTGTACTCCCTTCTCCTTGCAGGAACTCACCCCGATATCCAACATAGGGTGGCCCACAAAATCAGCCTGACCACTAAGAAGTAATGCCTCCAACAATGCAAGGGTCTCCCCTCCTCTCTGTCTCCTCTTTCCTTACTTTAAATGCCCTCTGCTCCGTCCTGCCCAACATCCTCACCCCCCCCCCCCCGCCCCACATACAGTGTGGTGATACCAACCAACCCCAGGAATGTGAGTTGCTGTCCACATTCCCTGTGTGGCTGTGTGGAAAGAGGAGCCAGCGGGTCTGTTGCCAGAAAGCACCGTTTAAAATGTGAACTGTTACAGAACAAATAAAGGCTGTGTATGGGAATATACACGTGTGCCCTTCTCTTTCTTGCTAACCAGAATGGTTTACTTCCCTTATAGAAATGAAGGTGAGTCGGTGGATGGAAAGGTGATGCTCTGTGAAGGAAACAGGAGGGACAGTTCGAGGTGACTGGGCAGCGGGTATCCAGTCTCATTCACGGGAGAAGGCCCTGTATGAGGCTCCTGGGAACTTGGGGGGCCACTTCTAGAAGTGAGCCTGGTCCTCTAGGCTATATATCATATATCATATGATCTTCCAGTGGCTTCTAGGGTCCTATTTAATAATGTTTTCGTTTTTCAAATTTTATTATTAATGTGTGTGTCATGCATATGTGTGCATGTTAGAAGACATCTCTCAGATTCAGTTTTCTTCCGCTGTAGGACCCCGGAATCAAGTCTAGGATGTAGATTGTGCAGCAAGCACTTTTTACCCACTGAGCCCTTTAGCCAGCCTAGTTTTTTAAAAGTTATTTTGAAATTTATTTTATGCATATGGGTGATTGCCTGCCTGTGTGCCATGTGTGTGCAGTGTCTGTGGGGGCTGGGAGAGGGCGTGAGACCCCCTGGAACTGGCCTTACAGTTGTTAGCCACCATGCATATCAGGCACCAGAAGTGGAGCCCAGGACCTTTGGAAGAGAAAACAGCTCCCTCACCGGCTATTATGAGGTTTCGAGACACTAGTATGGAAGATATGGAAGTATGCAAGATGCCTTCAATCTTGTTTCTGTCTTCCTGTGTGTGACCTCTAGAAAAGTCCCAGGGCACGTAGACGAGCCACCATCAGTTTGTTCACCCGCGTTTCTTCCAGACTGACCAGGCTTTACCAGACCCTTAAAGGTAGGAACTGAATTGCACTTGCCTTTTTATCTGCACTGTGTAGTCTAGAGCCAGCCCTGAGCAGTCAGGAAGGGATGGGGATTCTTATCCACACATGGGAGATGGATAGAGCAAAGCGGCGGCGTCAAGGGAGGGGCAGGGCAAAGTCCTGGAGACGATGTCTCTCATTCTTAGCTTCTAAACACAAGGCTCAGGAGACACTTTTGCTTAAGCGGACATTGCTAATAAGCAAACACAGATGGTCGGGTTTAGCCTGCTCCCCAAACCCGCTTAACATCTAACACTGCTCTTCTACGGATGATGACCCAGCCACTTCTTTCAGCTCCTGGCTGGCCCCTTGTTGAAATTCCTTATCCTGTAGCGCCGAGTAGAGGTCGATACCTTCAGAGACAGAGCGGATGGGATGGTTGGGATACTGAAGGCAGGTGGTCAAAGGTTCCCCAGGGTGGGCTGCACAAGTCAGCTGGGGGAGGAAGCAGCGGTGGTGGCCTATGAGACAGCTGGGGCTGCGCTTGAAGCTCTTCCTGTGCCTGCACTGGAACTCCAGCATCATCCTTGTGTAGGCGTTGAAGGTGGTGACAGCTGACGCCATGCAGCAGGTGAAGGAAACCCAGGCCGTGCTAGGGGCAAAAGCAGAAGGGACACTAAGAGTCGGGCTTTATGGAGAGCAAAGTGCCGTCTGTTCTGCCACAGACTGGGCTCCGTCTGTGTGGTGGCTACCCCTGTGAACCCCTGTACAATCTAGATCCCACAGACTAGGCTCTGTCTGT
>NW_004949097.1:1436626-1441020 GCF_000317375.1 Microtus ochrogaster
CTGTGAACCCCTGTACAATCTAGATCCCACAGACTAGGCTCTGTCTGTGTGGTGTCTACCCCTGTGAACCCCTGTACAATCCAGATCCCACAGACCTCTAGCTTTCTTCCATGGGTAAGATCTAATGCACCCCCACCCCTTCTTCCTTCCCTTCATGCACTGTGCCCTGACCCGGGAGCCATCATTCCTCTTCTGCCCTATGCTCTTTGGAACTTAATTGTCCCCAAAGTTGAGCCTTGGGAGAGTCATTCATGAATGACTACATTTGTTACTACAGACCTGAAGGCATTGCACTTTGCCCTAGTGGAATTTGATTATTATGAAAACTGTGGTTCTTGGCATGGGGTAGTTTTCAGTGGAAGCTGGGTGGATTTGAGAAAGGAAAAAGCACCCCAGGGAATGACATCAAACACATTCCTAAAGACCCAGGAAGCCAACCCCTAAACAGCCCTGTGCTAGGGTTTGTGAGGGTAGAAGGGGCTGCTTGGAGGCCAAAGGCTGGTGGATGTCCTACAGGTTCCTGTTTGTTGCCATGGTCATTCTGGAGGGGCTGTCAGTCGAGCCCCAAAGTCTTCTGTTTGTGTGTGTGTCTGCGTCTATCTGTGTGTCTCTCTGTGTGTGTCTATCTGTATGTCTTGTCTCTGTGTCTATCTGTGTATATGTGTCTATCTGTGTGTGTCTCTGTGTATGTCTGTGCCTTCTTGGGTCTACCTTAACTTCCACCTTGTTTGAGGCAGTTACCTCTCTTTTGTTGTTGTTGACACTGAGGACACAGGCTCACTGGCCAATGAGCTTTCGGGAATTCTGTGTCTCTGCCTCCTATCTTTCCATACTGCTGGATCATAGACACATGCACTACTGTGTGAGGGTTCTAAGTGGGCCCCAGGAATTTAAACTCAGGTTCTTATGATTGATTATACAGCAGTTACTTTACCCACTGATCCATCTCATCAACCCAGCCTTACCATGTTAATGGCAAGAAGGATTCAAAGTGGGTAAAAAGGGAGGTCTGATTGGTTGGGGAAACCAGCAAAACACAGGGCTGGTGGGTGAATTAGAGTGCTGGATTGCAAGCGTGTACTGCAGTGTGAGAAAACTGGTAGGATCGGGTGTGAAAAAGCCCTCCATTGTACCTGCATTAGGAAGGAAACGTAAGCCCAGCAAGCAGAGTGCGTTTTCTGGGCCATTAATGCCCTGCGCACTTATCTGAGACAGTGAATCTGGTTTGTTAGCTTTGCGGTGAGTGGAGAATGTTCCTCCAGGGAGAGAGGAGAGGAATTAAAAACAAAAACAAAAGTAATGAGAAAGAACTTGTGAAGGGGGGGAGGGCTCCAAGGAAAGAGTACTTGAGATGTAAACAAAGGTAGTGTCCCCCTGAACGTGCCGAAGGTGGTGCGCCTGTAATGCTAGCACTTGAGAAGTAAGAATCAGGAGTTCTTGGCCAGCCTTGGCGGGAATTCCAAGCAGAGATAGAGGAGGAAAGAAGGCAGAGTCAGGGAGACGCATGTAGCTGCTGAAGGAGAAAGACTCCAAAACTTTACCCAGTAATCCACAGCCTTGTGGCGATACACAAAATAATAACAATGGGTTAATTTAAGATGTCAGAGTTACTTCATAAGAAGCCTAAGGTATTGAGGCCAAGCAGTGTTGTAATTAATATAGTTTCTGTGTAATTATTTTGGGTCTAGGCGGCCAGAAAATGAACAAGCAGCCCCTGTCTATACCCAAGGACATTGAAAATGCTTGAGTCCTTAGTTTTTAAGGTTAGGATGCGGAAGCAAGCAGTGGTGACACCCTTTGTGTGCCCACGCTTTGAGCTGTAGCACTGTCCTCACGGATGTGATGACAGCCAGTGCTGTACAGCGTGGAGCTGACTGCAGATCTGGAGTTAGGAAGCGGTTACTCTTGGGATAAAGGAATATGTAGTGGATGGAAGAGATTTCAACTGAGGACCATCAATAGTAGACCAGGTGGAATTCAATCCTAATTTCACGATTATAATTATTGTCCATTTCTCTCAAACCCTGAATCATAAAGTACAGAGCATATAGCAGTTTCTACAATCCATATAAAACCAGCCTTGCCTTCAAGGACTGTATGTAGGCCAAAGAAGCAGCTAATTATAGCTGCTGAACAGGAGACCAGGTCGCATCCTCAGAGCAAGTGAGAAGAATGTTCTGTGCACCCTCTGAAGGCAGGGAGGGAGAAGGTATCCCCCCTGCTTCAGCCCTGCTTTGGGCTGATGGAGGAAGAGGAGGACAAGGGAAGGAGGTTCGTCCAGCTGAAGGTGGAAAATCCTGTGCACGGTTGCGGAGTTAGGCTGCGAAAGCTGGGGGATGAGAGTACTCACTAGAATGCCCAGCCATAATTCCAAGAGTGCGGTCTCCAGTCCTCTGGACCTAAAGTGGCAGTTGCCTGGAAGACTTGTGAATACGTCATGTGGGCCACCATCCCCAGAAGGCCTGTGGAGGGAGAGACAGAGGCCTTGGAGAAGTCTGTGGGGCATCAATCTGTTGGCATCTGGGTCACTATGCCAGGGCATCTGTGACTCCTTTGCCATCATATTTCCTGGAAAACTAACTAGTCTAGGGGAGGGGTGTCTCCTTGCATGTCTGTCTTTACAACGATTACCCCAAACTTTTGTTTGGGAACCGTGGCAAAATCTGAGTCAGTCTGTCATGGTTGTTGCTCATTTTGACTTCTTCCTACCCTTTAGCCTTCACAGTGTGTGTGTGTGTGTGTGTGTGTGTGTGTGTGTGTGTGTGTGTAAGATCTTTAGATGTTGTCCAACGGTGACACTGTGGGGAAGCTATATATTCCAGTGGGAAAGCGAACCGAGCCAAAGGCTTTCCATGTTGAGAAAGCTTGTGAATGAAGGGACCTGGAAGTCAGAGCATATAAAGATAGTTTTGCAGTGTCTTCTGCTGCTTCTCGCTGTGTGGGGCTGTGTGCATGTGTGTGCATAAGCACACAGAAGTTGTTGGGTTTCTTCTGTTACTTTTCATCTTAATTCCCTAGATTCAGGTTTTTTTTTCTTTTTTTCCAAGACAGGGTCTCTCAGTGTAACCTGGACTATTTTGGAACTCTCTCTGTAGACCAGGCTAGCTTCGAACTCACAGGAATCTATCTGCCTCTACCTCCTGAGTACTGGTATTAAAGGTAGTGTGCCACCACCACCCAGCTAGACCGGGTTTCTTACTGATTCTGGAACTCCCTACTTTTTGCCTAGGCTAGCTGGCCAGCAAGCCCTAGTGATCCTCCGGTCTGGTATTCCCATGCCCAGAGCTGGAGTTCCAGGAGGAAGTGGCTATGCCTGGCTTTTTATGTGGATGCTAGAGATTATGACTCACATCCCCAACCTGAGCAGCAAGAGCCATCTCCCCAGCTCCTACTCCCAACTCCTCTTCTTGGTTTTCCTCTCATCAAGGAAAAAGACCCAAGCCTTGAAGATGGTACTTCAAAGGGACCCCTGTGAGCCAAGCCGTGGTGACATACACCTCTAGTCCCAGGTCTCGCTTGGAAGCTTGAAGTCAGTCAGCTATACAGTGAGTCTAACTTAGCCTACAGAGGAAGGCCCTGGGCCCCGCCTCACAGTATGGGCAAAGCAAAACAGCAAAAAACAACATCTCAAGGAGCCCTGCGAGGAACCACCCTCTGCCGCTCCGTGGTGACTCACCTGACAGGACCAAGGAGATGGCTGCAAAGGCGTTCAGCTTGAGCCCACAGCCAGGGTTACTGGTAAGCAGCAGGTCTGTTAGTAGCAGGAAGAAGCTGATGAATTGAAGTCCGATGTAGGCAATTTGGGCGCCCAGTGATAACCAGAGGACCTCTGCAAAAGGCCAGGAAAAGGGAACCCACCCGGGCAGTAGTTAGTAATCACTGTGGACACCAGTGCCCAGCAGAAGTCAGAGGCCCAGAGGGACAGGAGGAGAGAGAGAGAGAGAGAGAGGAAGCTGAACTCGGCACCCGGTGGTGTCTAGGTAGAACCCGTGTAATGGGCTGTAAAACTAAGCTTAGCCGCCCAACAGAGGGCTCCATTTCCATAAACCTGTGCCAATCTTCTCCTTAGTTAGGGTTTACGTTTTTATTCTCCCACCTCTCACTTTTCTTTTAGTAAAACAAACTTAGACAAGGTGGCATCTACCAGCAGTTCCACTAGCAGGGTGGTAGAAGCAGGAAGAGTGGTTTTTCAAGGCTAGTCTGGCTACAAAAAGACCCTATCTCAAGAAAACAAAAACAAGGCCAGGCGGTGGTGGCGCACGCCTTTAATCCCAGCACTCGGGAGGCAGAGGCAAGCGGATCTCTGTGAGTTCGAGACCAGCCTGGTCTACAAGAGCTAGTTCCAGGACAGGCTCCAAAACCACAGAGAAACCCTGTCTCGAAAAACCAAAAAA
>NW_004949097.1:1441120-1442433 GCF_000317375.1 Microtus ochrogaster
AAAAAAAAAAAAAAAAAAAAAAAAAAAAAAAAAAAAAACCAAAGCCATCCCTCCTCCCACAATAATACAAAAGGAAGGAAAAGGCCATAAACTCTTCTTCAGCTTGTGTCCTGGGTTGGGTGCTGGTGACTTTTTGGAATTTTAGGAGGGATGCCTGTCAGGCTTTGGGGCTCAGAGGTAGAAAAAGGAGGTTGTAGTGCAGTTTCGATCCAGAAAGACCCAGGTCTCCAGTTGCTGAACACGTACTTGCCACGGGCCCCAAGGGGAGGAGGAGGAGGAGAGAGGCCTTCTCCATCAACCACTTCCCTCCAAATCGGAGAGTGGTGTGATATGAGCCTTGCAACGTGGCAAATTCCAGTAGTCCTTTCTCACCTCTCTGGGCTGGTGGTGTGAGTTCAATGAAACGTCGGCACTTCTCCCCTAAAACACACGAAGGCCAGTGTCATAAGGAGCACGCAAGGGCCACTGTCATAAGGACTTTCTGGGGCTGTGGGGCTAGAGATGTCCCACCCCACTCCCAGCCCTGCTGCATTTGCTCTGGCACAGTCCCTTCCCTCATTCGGCGGTGGTGTCTCGTTTTGAGAACAGGAGAGCATGCAGCCATGAATGAGACATCCAAGATTCCTGGTCTTCATCTCTGCTTGGGAAGATAATGCTTTTCTGAGGCCTTATTTGTAGGACAGGGTTCCAGTTTCCTGTGTTAATGTTGACAAGTTTTGCAGCTGGGTCAGAATGGCTCAAACCCATTTGCAGGATGGTGGCTTGGCCAGTGTCAGGTGACACGAGGCTACAGATGTGTATGTCCTTTCATTTTCTCTCTCTTCCTCAACTTCCCCATTTTTATTGCCCTTCCGTGTCTTTTTCCCTTAGCCCACTTTGTAGGAATTTTATTATCAAGTTGAATACGATCTCAAGTTTTAGAAAATACATTGCCACCGTGTCCTCTCTTCCCAGGCCCCACTGAGATTAAATGTTCTGAACAGGGAAGAGGAGGAGCTGGAGGCCGGATACAGCTGACTTCTGTGCCACTCTAGTCTAAGGCACACACACTGACTAGTGTGAATTGAACAGTGTTTTCAGTAGGTGACGAGAAACTTGGGAGCATCTGTCTGCAGCTCCTCCAGGGCATGCTTACAGAACCGTGTACTTCAGGACCCCCTAAAATAAATCAATCTATCTATCTATCTATCTATCTATCTATCTATCTATCTATCTATCTATCTATCTATCTATCATCTATCCATCCATCTATCTAATCTATCATCTATCTTATCTATCTATCTATCTATCTATCTATCTATCTATCTATCTAT
>NW_004949097.1:1442533-1455271 GCF_000317375.1 Microtus ochrogaster
TCTATCTATCTATCTATCTATCTATCTATCTATCCATCTATCTAATCTATTTATCTATCTATCTATCATCTATCCATCCATCTATCTAATCTATCTAATCTATCTATCTATCTGTCTATCTATCATCTATCTATCTATCTATCTATCTATCTATCTATCTATCTATCTATCTATCCCCTCCTCTCTCTCATCCCTAAATATCTATCTACCCATCATCTTTATCCATTAATTCATTTTGAAATTCTGGGACCCCCAACACAGGGCTGACACCTGCTAACCACTCAGCCATAGCACTGCATCTCCATCCCTTAGCTTTGAGATGCTCTCGCTAGGTAGTCCAGGATGCTCCCCACCCTCCTGCCTCAGCCTCTGGAGTGTTGGCTCTATAGGAGTATGCCACTAGAGTTTCCCCTTACCTTTTACATCGAAACCCTAATCCCTAGCCCGGAAGAAGAGAGCCCTTAGGGCTACCCCAGCCCTTTTCATCTAACAGGAAACTCTTGGCCTACGGAAATGAAGTTATCCGTGTGAGGGTCCATTGGGCAGAGCTCGGGTTGTTTCTAAGCAGCTACTGTAGCCCACTACCATGAAGGTTCTACTAATTCAAACCTGACCCATCCACAAGCTTCGTTAGCCTGGGTCTGCTGAAGCTGGAGGAGCTGAAGAGCTCAGGGACATTTGACTTTGTTAAGAGGGGCCATGGAGAAGAGATAATTCGAAAGTGGGGCTTGGGCATGAGGCCCAGCAGGGTTTGGGAAAAGTGTGGACCTTCCCATCACTTCTCGGACTCGTCTCAGGCCTAATGGGGTTTCTTTGTCTGCAAAAGATTCCAAAACTTCCTGCCCTTGCCTGGTGTGGATCTCTTATCTGTAATATGAGTACTCAAGAAGCCAAAGCAGGTGGATTGTGGCAAATTCTAGGCCAGCCAGATCTACATATCTAGGCCAGTTAGTTCTATGATAGCCTGGGTTATAAAATGAGGCAATAGCTTCAAAAACTTACTTTTTGAAGGCAGATGGGATGCCTCAGTGGGTAAAGGTGCACGCTTGCCACGCTGACTGAGGTTGATTCACATGCTACACCTTGTCCTCTGACCCCTTGTCCTCTGACCCCTTGTCCTCTAATCTCCACATGTGTGTGCCTACCCCCCATGCATACCCATACACGACACAAATAGAAATGTAATTGATAAGGCAGATCAAGCCGTGTAGCCGGTGCGAGGGTGTTACCTGGCTCTTCCACGGTTTCCTCACAGGATAGCCACATGCCACTGCGGAAGGTAAGGAAGGAGAACCGGTCATCCCCAGTCTCCCAGGTGTATTGTACCACCTCCTGGGCTGATGTGTTAGTGACGCTCCCATCCAAGGACACCGGCACGTCAAAGCACTTGGCTGCCAGACCTTGCCCGCACAGGGGCTTGGGCACCTTCTGTGTGCCCACAATCCATTCGCTGCTGAGCAGGGATGCTGCGGAGAGGCCGAGTGATAGCATGTTGAGGGTGGCAGATATGAAGAGCCGCTGGACAGGGGGACCCTTCTGGAGTTCCATCTGCAACACACAGGCAGGGGGCGGGGAGTCAGCTGGAGAGCTTGTTCTCAGGGCCTCAGCCACTCCTCTTTGCTTTAACACCGATGGCCACAGCTTTCTCCAGGAGCCCCGTGGAAGCTGCTGGGCATCAGTGTGGCCAGGAACCAGCGCTGTAGCGATGGCACTCACCGAGACTAAACCCTGTGTGGCTCTTGCAGAGCAGCAGTAATTTGCATGGGCAGAGTGACAGCTGGACAGACACTGGACAGATTGACAGAAGGATGAAAGTGATACCAGACGGGGGACATTATCACAAGGGATCCTCATGTCAAAGTGACCTGGATGCGAGCAGGGCGGAATTATACTTATCCGCTTTAGAAGGCAGGCGAGCACCAAGCTAGCCTGGCTTCTGCCTGCCAAGACACATGGCATTCAAGCTTGTGCATCTGGGTGGAAAACCACCTCAGAGCCATAGCTACAGCAGATAACTCAGGCAGAGGCAGCAAGGGAACACTCTGAGCTAGCCGGCCTCTTTTGGGGGTACTGTATATAATTTTTTGTTCATGTATAAATTAGTGGGCTTTATGGTCATATTTTCAGACACGTTGATCATTGTATTTTGCTCATATTTGCCCCTTCCTTGTCTCCTCATTCTCCCGCTGGTCCCTTCCTCTTCCCTAAACAATCCTATCGTCTCTGTTTTCATGTCATATGCAATATGCATTGTTCAATCTAGAGTCTGTATTTAGGAGAAGCCATGCGTTATTTATCCCAACCCTTTCATCCACTGACACCCTCTTCTCCCTCCTTTCCTTTGCCCACATAGTTTCCCTTCTATATTTATGCCCTATAGACACATATATGTATACATATATATTTATATAAACGAGAAGAAACATGTAATATTTGTCTTTCTGAGTCTGCCTCATTTAGCTTACCAAGTTGCTCACCAGTTTCACTTATTTTTCCTGCAAATAACATTATAAGTTTATTCTTTATAGCTGAATATAACTCCTTGGTGTGTATATATTATCAAGTTATACCCCCCCCCCAGGGGAAGCAGATGGACGTTTGATGCCTTCATGATAAAAGATGGCAGAAGGTATGTAGCTCGTTTTGAGAGTGTTTGCTTAGTGTGAGTGAAACCCTGGGTTTGATCTCCAGCACAATAGAAACCCAGTGTGGTGGTGCACACCTGTGGTCCCAGCACTGGAGAGGTGGAGGCAGGAGGATCATCCCCAGCTACTTAGTGACCTTGAAGTCAGCTTGAACTACATCAAATCCTGTCTCAAAAAACAAAGACCTGTGTTCACCTTGTCAACCTCATTATGTGATCTGGGTAAATTTTATTACCCAATGTGATTAAATTGAGATTGTAATTGTGATTAAATCCAAATGTGATTTACCTAAATTTTATTTAGGAAAATAATTGTGATCGGTCTTGAGTATCCTAAGGCTCTTTTATATGTGGGGAGCAGGAAGCGGCTCAGGCTTAGCTTCCAGATGGTTCTTAGAGTAAAGCATCTTGAGCTGATGGGATCTCTTCTAGCAGAATTAATCAGACCTCAATCTGCTTAGCTTAAGAGATGTAAATAACATCACAGGCAAATACATGAACCCAGCAATCTACGTTACCCCAGCTTAGCAGAATTTACATTGAGCAGCTTAAACCATGACCCTCCGTCCTTCGGAATCCAGGGAGGAGTGCAGTGCATACCACACACAAGGTGTTATTTGGGGCCATAGCAAACATAAGGTGGTCATTATAAAGATATCCAGACTATGAAATGGAAGAATAAATTGCTCCTGGAAACTGTCTGCCAATGTGACTTAAAAGTGTTCAACAAATTAACTCCATCGGAAAATGCCAGTCTTTGCAAGACTCTGTGTGACCTTGACCGAGGACAAATGTGTTAGTTGCCTTTCCTGGTTTTTTAGTCATTAGTCTTAAAATTAGCAAAGTGGGAGGCGTCCCAGTGGCATTTTCACTTGGTTCTGCTTGGGCTTGGTCCCCCTACCCCACTGCTCACTGCCACCAGCCCCCCGGCAACCTCCCTTTCATCCTTATTACCCATTCCCTCCTTCCATTTAGATCTTTCCCCCTCCTCATGATCCCCCCTTTTTGTCATACATATAAATTGAAAACTATTTTTAAGTTATTTTTGGGTTTGACTCATTTCATTTAAATGTATTTTCCCTACTTTATCTACTTTCCTTCAAATTTCATAATTTTTTCTCATCCATCTATTGGTAGTGATGTAGGTTGGTCCAGTATCTTAGCCCCTGTGAAAATTGTGGCATCAGAGTGATGTACAGGCATCTCTGTGGTGGGTGTTCTTTCAAATTATCTGATATCCATTGCTTGCAGGTAAAACATCTTCACTAATTATTCTATAAAAAGACCAAACTGGCGATATAGGCAGTTCCAAATCTCCTCCTCATGTTCAGTTTTAATAGTGCTATTCGGCCTTAATGGTTCGTCCACTATCACACCACACCAGAACAGATTTGGATTTATATTCAGTCCATTTCAAGGTATGTATCTATCCAAGTTCCTCCAGGTTATTCAGACATAAAAAAAAAAAAAGAGTATTAGGGCTTACACACACCTGTGGCCTCAACCAAGATGACAAGCAAATTATGGACCAGGTGACTTGAGGAACAAAAGATGATCTACTTGAACTGACTCAGAGTCTCTGTCCTGAAAAAAAACGCCCACCACGGAAAGGGGCCTGGTCTCTTTATGTTCTCTTCTTCCTCCACTTGCTGCAGACAGGGTCTCACAGAGTTTGTGACCTCAACCTGACTAGAGTTAGATACCTAGAGGTTGACCTTGAACTTGGGGTCCCCCTGCCTCCACCTCTCAAGTGCTAGAATTACAGGTGTGGGTCCCACTGTCCAGGGAAGCACTCTGTGGAGCTTCCTCAACCCCAGATACTTAAAGTGGCATCCCATTTAGGAGCCTTTTCCAGAACTCTTGTCCATCTCGCCACATCTTTGGATACATGCCTTACTCAAATCGGAAGAACACAGCTCATCTTACAAGTTTCCTTAAAGTGAGTCTAGACTGAGTGGTGCAGCCTAAGGGAAGCTCTGCCTTTGCTATGCTCACACACGCCTTCCCAAGGTGATTCTACTTTCTAGACAAGAGATGGAATAGAAGCGCCATAGGTGCCACCATGGCAGCCATGCTCACATCGATGTACATTAACAGAAAAACACGGCATTCGTGTATGCTAACAAGGACAGCCAGTTGATAGATCTAGATCAAAGACCCGGGTGCCAATGCTTCTCCTGTGAAGTAAAAGGGGGAGGCTGGTTACCTTGGCCATGGTCAGCGTCTTGTAGCCCGTCTGGAAGGATGGAAAGATGTCATCTGTACTAGTCTCTTTGGCACAACGTAGCAAAAGTGAAAGTTGGGTTCCCTCCCTCCTCCCTTGCCTTCCCACCGCTCCCCTCCTAGCTAAGACTTTGTGCCATGCCTCTTGATTAAATGCTGCTATGCAATGAACATGGGCATTTAATAACCGACGGTGCAACCCCAGCCCAGCTGTTCCTGGAGATTATGCCAGAGAACTTGCCAGTCGGGGACCTGAAATTCATTCAGCACAGAGCAGCACGGACCCGCATTTGCAGAGGGGACTTTCTGTAAAAAGTAAAGGGTGGTTTACATCTCCTCTACCCGGTGTTCACTAGGTAAGTGGGGTGAGTGGATGGGGCTTGATTTCTGCAGCAATGCACAGACTAGCTAGATCCGCTGTCATTGCTTCCCAGCCTTCCCTAGGGAGCAGCTTTGGGTTGTTCTCTGTGTGGTTTCCACCTTCTAGGCAGTTCACAAACTCCTGCTTCTCTCCATGTGGGATGCTGAGCGTGCTGGTGGAGATGAGGATGGGACAGGACTGGAATGGATATCCAGGGTCAGCCATGCGATGGCTGTATAATGGCCACCATTTTCCCCAACTCTCAAGCAAGGAATAAACATCTTATTTTCCACAGAACAAATTTCAATGATGATGATGATGATGATGATGATGATGAAGCCAACCAACTCTTAGGGAGTGGATGGCTATCCTCTTGGCAGCCACTAGAGGCACAAGTCATTCTTTCTGTCCCGAGTTTACAGATAGCTATTTTGCAGCAACTACTCTCTTTTTTTTCTACCCAGCACGCCCTCAGTTTCTTTCTTTCTCTTTCTCTCTTCTTTCTCTCTTTCTTTATCCGAGACAGGGTTTCTCTGCGTAGTCCTGGCTGTCCTGAAACTTAAACCAGGCTGGCCTCGAACTCAAAAATCTGCCTGACTCTGCCTCCCAATGCTGGGATTAAAGGCATGCACCACCACTGCCCCTTTCAATTGGAGTGTAAAAAGTCGATTGTTCTTTTAAAGTGGCTTTCTTTTTCTCCTTGTCCCGTCATGCCTCTCTCTTTTTGTGTGTGTGTGTGTGTGTGTGTGTGTGTGTGTGTGTGTGTGTGTGTGTATGTGTGTATGTGTATAGCAGGGGCATGGTGCATGTATGGAAGACAGCTCTGGGAGGGCTTGGTTCTTTTTTTCTATCATGTGGGTTCCAGGAATCACACTCAGGTTGGAGGCTTGGAGGCAAGCCTGTCTACCAGCTGAGCCAACTTGCAGGCTCCTGACTATGTTTTATGTACCACCCTTTCAACCCTTTCTTCTTTGTGACCCAACCCACTGGGCCTTGGGAGAAAGGCACATTGTGGTCCCATGCTGCTGTGGGATAGGCTGGTTTTCTGACTGCATGGCTACCTCATGCCGCTGGGTGGCGCTACACTCTCATGTTTTTTATTTCTGCTCTTTCCTTCCCTACAAGTCAGCAAACTGTGGGTGGAGGTGGCTACTTCTCTCTATAAAACTGCTCTCTTTCCTTCCTCTGGCTTTCACCCCAAATATGAATCTCCAGACTGCCATGTGTCAGCCTTATGGAATTCAGGACTTAGAATGAACTTTGGGGCGTCCAGCCACTCCCAGGAGGACCTTTTAATAGTATTTCCTATAGTACATTCTTTGGTGGCCAGTTCCAATTCTCAGTGACTCAACAGATCCTCAAATGCCTCCCATGGGAAACACAACATCGCAGTATCAGAAAATACAGTTACCCAACATTTCCTGATGAGTTTTGTCCACATTTTTCTCTCCTTAATTGTACCCTCATTCTCTCTCCACCCTAGAACAGTGACCAATTCTTTTCCCTTTGCCACGCTTCCACCCTTCAAATACTTGGAGACGCGTCTCATATCCCGCCTTGAGTCACTGCTTGGCACAGCATCGTGTCTTTGGTTTTTATTACTCTGCCCATAAACCGCACCCCCGAAGCCTTAATAGCCCGAAGTTTGCCTCCTTCAGGGAAAAGGGGATGGGTGTGGCAGATGAGGAGGCCCAGAGGTAGGTGAATGCAGCTCCATCTCCCGGGCCCCTCACTTGTTTGAGCTGCTTCCAAGGGCCTGTTGCCCAGGATGAACTTACAGTTTTGTATTATTTTCCTTCAAGGTTTCCAAAAGCCTAGTGTAGCTAGCAGCGAAACACAGCAGTTCTGAGCCCCCCCATTCCTAGGCTGTGCATTTTATGTGGGTGCCTGGCTGGCTGCTGGCTGGATGTGAACAGTCTTAGCTCTCTCTCCCCCCGAGAACCTGGGGCCCCAATGTCCAATTTCCTCTTCTTGACAAAAACACAGGTTTCTCTGTCTTGCCACAAAAGGTCAGAACCCAGCATGCCATTAACTTCCTTTCATTGGAATTCACTCTTGCTGTTTCCCGCCCCTTTCCTTTCCTTTCTTAGAACGGAGAGGTAATTGCTGGTCAGAGGAACTAAGATAATTAGGCTCAACTCAAAAGCTCAAAACTCAGTATAGAGACGGACACCCCACATCTCGACACAGTATTTAAACTTGGTGTGTGGGACTGTTGATGATTCTGGGGTGACTTCCGGGGGGGGCTGTGTATGCACCGCACCATTTATGACATCACAATGCCAAGGCCCGGGACTGACCTCCTTTTGCTAAGGTCCTCAGTCACACTTCGCCGGAACATATGACAATGTTTTTTACTAGATATGCATAAAGAGAAATGATAGTCTTGGGACACACATCCTTCATAGGCAGGCATTCAGTTTATTGCCTTGCTAGGATGCTGTAGAGGCGAGGTGATTAAGAAGGCTGAGCAAGAGCAGGTGTGTTTGCCTCTCACTGGAGCCTGGGGCTAAGGGATCCAGTATTTTTGTCCCCCCCTGCCATCCATCCAGACATCTTGTTTGCCCTGGCTGGCAAGAGTTTCTCTGTCCTCCCAAGGGCCAGAATTCTTGACCGTGACCCCATTAAGTAACTCCTTCTGTTACTCCAAAAAACCAAAAGGCTGAAGTGGAGTTTAAGTGCTTTGGCTGCCCCTGGCTGACGCGCGGACAACTGTTTCCTGACAGGTGCACCTTCCCTGAACGAGCTCATCGCCTTCCGTCTAACCCATCTCGTGCTTGTGTTGGTTCCACTCGCTCTATTCTGAGGCAATGCATGGGGTGTAATTGGCCATGTTTTATGCATTGCCGACTCCAGCACGGTCTTCACATCCATGAACACGTTTCATAAAGCTAACCAGGCCTATGACCACCGTTGGGAAACCAGTGGGCCAAGACATGAGCACAGACATATCCAAGGAGCGTCAAGTACACACACTCTTCCCAATTCATGTACAAAAGCAACGGGGAACCTCAGAAAGACCCCAGAGAGCCAGGGGCCATAGCAGAGGCCTTCCACACAGACAGTTCCTGTCAGTACTTTTCCTCTCACCTGTGGGAACATTGCTGCTTTTCCATGAGCAAAGGCTCCGAAAATAGCAATGATCTCATTACCACTATTATCTTTACTCTGACCAAAGGACAAACATCACTCAAAACAGTGACTGGTCGGAAATGTTCTGTCCTTTTCAAGAGGGCTGAAACCCTGCAGATTGGGGTCATTTTGATGTGGCCCGAGCCTTCTGAGCTTGAATTCTATACTGGGGGACATTGAATTTCATTGATGAAACCAGAGGACATTATGACCTTACAGATGCTTGTGCTGTGTTCAGCTCTGCACCTCCCATTCTCAACCGTACCCAGCTTGTAAGGGCCCCCCGTCTAACCCCAAATGCTCCTAAGGTGGGCCGCAAGTACTGGGAACGCTCTCATTCAGAGTTCAGTGGGAAGGGCCAAAGGAAAAGGCTTCCTCGAGCCTTTCCGCTTTGCCATGGAATTGTTTGAGGCTTTTGCGATAGCAGTCATTTCCAGGAGAGGAAGCCCCAGCCTTTCTTCCATGCCCCAAGCCTCTGGCGTGAATCAGAGCGGCAGCCACATCTGCATTTCCTGTGGAGCAATCGCTCACGCGCGCAAGTGACTGCTTAGACCGGGCTGGCCCTGCTTGCTAGGAGACTGTAGGACCCAATGAGGAAGTGGGGTGCCCAGAATGCTGCTGTCCATAGACAGTGCAGGGGCACCCCTTTCCACCTAACCGTGTGCCCCCCTCGCCTAATGGTTTCCTTCCCTCTCTCCTGCCACCGCTACCCTCTGCCTCGGTGCCTGAGCCGGATGAGATTCCCACCAAGCATCCCCCCCCCCCCCTTGCAATGAGTAACCCTGGCGGCATTTACTATGGCGCCCCTGTTGCCTAGCAGCGGGCGTAGTTGCCACGGCGACGCACCAGAAGCCTGTTTTGAATTGTTTGGTGAGGCCCCGCCCTTGCGCTGCGGGCGTTTGGGATTTCCAGGACGGGTGTGGCAGGGAACCACGAGGTTTCTTCCTCTTTCTCTTCCTTGGGTGTGTCCTGCGTCCCGTTGGCCTCCAGTGATACAGGCGAGGACAGGCCCGGGAAGAGACTGGATCCTGGGATAAATTCGTCAGACCCTGTATGACCTGGTGTGAGGATCCACCTGGCTGCTGTCAAACCCAAAGTCAAGCATTTCCCTGTCCCCCAAAGATGCGGGTCCCTGATCCCTTTCTGATGAAGGGGCAAGGTAGGCCTGACTGCCTCGTTTTGTAGATGCGAGAGGTGATGCTGGGGCCATGAAGCCCTCAGCACATCTGAGGTCTAGCGGTTACCTACCTGCTTCCCCAAGGGGCGACAGGGGAGGTGGGGAGTCCTCTATAGCTTTGCTCTGAAGATCTAAAGAGGTAGAAGGAAAGCGGAATCTAAGAAAAACCATCCGAGCTCCCAAGCTAGGGGCTAGCTGCTTCACTAATTGCCCTATTCACCCCACCAGATTCAGGGGCGGTGTCTCCATTGTATAAGTGAGGGCTCGAATTCAGTTTTTGACCAGATCTCACATGTAGACATGGTGGGGTGGGCATTTAAACCTGCAAACCCTAGAAAGTTGACTCCTTTCAGACTAAAGTCCCACCAGCAAAGGGCAGGCACCTTTAACGAAAGTCACAGCTTGCTGGTCACACCGGGAACCGCCTTCAGAATGAGGCCAGGGTTCAAGTGTTCTATGTTTAATTCTTAGCTCCATGTTAGCAAACAGATTCCCCAGTAACCTTGCTGTTCCCCTTCTAGAGAACCAATGAGAAGAGATAAAATTGCAGGCTCTGAACTTTGCTACCATGTTTTAGCTCATATCTGTCTGCAAGGGCTTTCCAGTTGATGGTGGGCTCCTTGGCTACTTCTGACCTGGGGTAGCTGCCCCAGCCTACACTGCTGAGCTTAGAGCTCTGCCCCGCAGTCCCACCAACGCCTCTTTCTTAGGTTATCTTGGCTTTCTCAACACACTTGTCCAGTAACCCTACATTGCCCTCCCGTCCCACCAAGCTCAAGTGTATATCATTGCCACTAAAGATGGGGGCTCAAGCCAGGTGGTCGTGGCACATGCCTTTAATCCCAGCACTCGGGAGGCAGAGGCAGGCGGATCTCTGCAAGTTTGAGGCCAGCCTGGTCTACAGAGCTAGTTCCAAGACAGGCTCCAAAGCCGCAGAGAAACCCTGTCTCCAAAAACAAACAAACAAACAAACAAAAAACAAAAAAAAAAAAAAGAAAAAAGAAAGAAATATGGGGCTCAAACAGTGAAGTAAGTAAAATTAATTAATCAGTATTCACACGATTTCCAAAAGCTGTGTACCTACCTCCTGGGTGAGACAAACATTTTGAGTCAGCAGGGAGGGACTGCTCATTCACTGTGGTTTTTCAGAAACAGAGGTGTTTCAGTGTCTCCTCTGATGGTTCTTCCTCAGCTCAGGTGTTAAGGGAGAGGACTCACCAGGTCCCCTCTTGCCAGCAGAGGGGTAAGGTGGTATGCAGTGAGTTGGGAGAGGATGAATGCTCTCAGGCAGGACCCTGGGTGGTGGGTGCTGGTGGGCTATAATGACATTGCTCTGTGATGTCACAGTGGCAGGCAGGGTTCTCTCCCCCTGATGCCTCACCCACCTCTCTCCCAACATCAGAAAGACCAGGTTGGGAGAAGGGGCACACTGGGGACCCCTAAAAACCCAGATGCCTCCTGATGTCTCTCAATCAGTGCTTATGGTACATAAAAAAGAACTGGGAAGTTCATTCAAACACAACTCGGAAGGTTAGGGACGGCTGGCACGTGGTGCCAACCAGACTACACTGCTGTTAAAGAGATTTACAGTTGTGAGCCACGTCTTAAAACGTTCTAACACCTCTGTTCAAAGCAATGAAATGAAGGCACGCAGCCATACCACAATGAACTCTTAGCCTGTGCTGGGGAAAGCAGACTGAACCCTTGAAACTTCACCCCCCTCCCCAAACAAGTTGGGTCTAGTGGAAGAACACACTGTTCCCATCTTAAAACTTCAATGCATTAAAATGAAGTATAATGACACAGTTGGACCATCTCCCCTCTCCCCTTCTTCCCTTTCTTTTCCTCCTCCCCTTCCCTTCACCTTCTCTCACCTCCTCTTCCCTTCCCTTCTCTCTTCCCTGCCCCCATTCCCTCTCTCCCTTGTTTCCCAGCAGTGTCTCCCTATGTAGCCCAGGCGGCGCTCACTTGTTCCCTTGCCTCAACCCACTAAGTGCTGGGATTATAGATGGGCTCAGCACCAGGAGCGTCTTCACACAACAGCTTGGACTGTTTGCTTTAGGTGGCTTATTCCGTTTCTCCCACGATACTCTAAGCTGTTGAAGGATAAACCTGTTTTGCTTCTATGATGTCTAGTGTGGTGCCAACCGGAGAAGGGTTGCTCAACACATCCTATCCTAGTGAGTTACCTAAAGCATCCAGGCAAGTAAGAGAGAACGTCAAGTCAATACAGACAGAAGAGCCTGCTTTGTTCTGAGTGTGTTTTAATCACCGAGACAAGGTCTCACTGTTGTAACCCTGGCTTGACCTGGAGTTCACTATGAAGACCAGGGTGGTCTCGAACTCACAATGACACACCTACTTTAACCTTCTGGGAGCTGGGTTTAAAAGTGTAAGCCACCATACCTGGCTCCAGGATCATTTTTAAAAGCCAGGACAATGCTAGGGGGTGTGGCTCATCCATAGAGGACTCATCCAGGGTGCATAAGGCCATGGGTTAATCCCCAGTACAGTGAACAAGCAAGCAGCAAACAGAAAAGAATTGAAACAAAACAGCAACAGCAACAAAAAAAAAAAGGAAAGAATTTTTTCTTTCTCTTTATATTTTTAATTTTTAGTTATTTATTTTAAAGGGAAAAAATTTTAAAGGAGACGTGGCATGTATTTTAGTTCATGTGGGGAAGTACACAAAACTAGCTTCTTTTTTTGAGACAGAGTCTCACTATGCAGCCAAGGCTAGCCTGGAACTCACTGTGAAGCCAAGGCTGGCCTTGAACTGGCAGTGATCTTTCTGCCTCAGACTCTAGCGCTGGGATTACAGACGTGCATCACCGCGCCCTGCTCCAAAGATGATCTTCTTGACATGCCCTATTGGAATAAACTGGATAGGCGTATAGCAAACATAAACCATATTCATAGCGTATAAGAAAGTAAACTCCAAAGGAAGTAGAGACTTGGATGTCAGGTGCGATTACACAGGTCCTAGAAAGAGCCATAGATAAATTCCTCTGCCACTCAAGTGTGAAGAAAGGATTTTGAATTATGACTTAACATCCAGATACTTGATACAAAAAGTGATCCATTCTTTGGATTCACGTTCTCATTTAGCTTCTCTAGGATTGCGAATTATAAGCTCACTGTCCTTTAAATATGGCTAGAAACCAAATATGAGTGAGTACATCCCATGTTCCTCTTTTTGGG
>NW_004949097.1:1456392-1458283 GCF_000317375.1 Microtus ochrogaster
GGTGGCGGGGAGGAGGCGGAAATCCTCAATAAATAAGTAAATTAAAAAAAAGTGATCCATTCATCCAGCTGTATCATAAACAAATGAACAAAAAACTACCACCATCAACAAGCCAAACTTTTGGATGGCAAAAAATCACCATAAACAAAACCAAAAATCACAAGCTGGAAGAGAATCTTTTTTTTTTCGAGACAGGGTTTCTCTGTGGCTTTGAAGCCTGTCCTGGAACTAGCTCTTGTAGACCAGGCTGGTCTCGAACTCACAGAGATCCACCTGGCTCTGCCTCCCGAGTGCTGGGATTAAAGGCGTGCGCCACCATCGCCCGGCCAAGAGAATCTTTATAATACAGATACAAGGCCAACATTCCTCAAATTTTAAAAACTTCTACAAAGTAAGAGGAAGTCAGATGTGCTAGTGTGTGTCCCTAATCCCATAAATCCCAGAAGTGCAGGCAGGATTGTGGCATGTTCAAGGTCAGCTGGTCTACTTGACAAGTTCCAGGCTCTCCGAGATTGCATAGTAAAACCCTGTCTGAAAAACAAAAACAACAAAAAAACTAATCAACCAAATAAATTAACAACAATGCCACCATACTAAGTAAATTTAAAAATCGATAAACAGCAATGATATGGTGGAGCACACCTCTGATCCCAGCACTCTGGAGGCGGAGGCAGGGGGATTGCTGTGAGTTGGAGCCACTGTGGTCTATAGGTCTACGTGCTGAGCTAGATAGCAGTTCTCTGCTGTCAGGGAGGCAAAATTCAAAAGCTTGGCCAGGATCTCTTGGTGAGGGTTAGCACAGGTGGTTTGCAAAATGGAACAGCTCAGGGCAGAGCATTTGACAGAGTCTAACAAAACTCCATACGCATTATCTCATGACTCACAAACCAAGCTCTTAGAGATTTACCCTGAAGACACACTCCCCACAGTAGGAAATATGAATGCATGAAATTATTCATGATAACGTGGCCCAGAACATGGCACAGGCCACTTTGGAGTAGTGTGCGGCTATAAAATGAAAAGCACTTCAAAATGTCGGGGGTGAGGGGTCGGGGGCTTCTATGAGCTGGGAAGGATGTTTTCTAGGTAATGGTGAAAGCATTCCAAGTGCAGGAGGGGATACGGAGTGTGTCATCCTGTGAAAAAAGGAAAAGCCGGAGTCTCTTTGCTTATTGCTCCACAGGAAGGGAGAGCCAGAGAGCAATGATGCTGATGACTCGTCAGAAAGACAGACGGGCTGGCTCTGGAGGGAGTGACACTGAGGTCCTTTTGTGAGATAGGTTTGATTTTTAAAAGTGCGCCAGAATAATATTGAAGAATAAAATAAAACAAGATGAGGAGGAGAGAAACCCCTGAACTGTGTGTAAGCAGGGACAAATCAACTCAAGTGTATTTCACATGAATATCGTGACCACACCCAAGGGCATGGGTAAAACAAGGAATACGTTCGAAGAATTTGGGATCACGGTTTTAAAAGGCATCGTCAGGCTGAGGTGGAGGACGCTGGGGCCCACTTTTAGGTTATATACTTATGCATCTCATGGTAGGTATGTGGTGTGATTGTAAACCTATGCCAGATGACATATAAGAAAATGGGATGAGCAAATAAGAAAATGTGGTGGGTGCTGGAGGGATGGCTCAGCAGTGAAGAATGCTTGCTGCTCTTCCAGAGGATGGTCAGCTCCCAACCGCCTGTAACTGTAGCTGCAGGGGAGCCAGCGCCCCCTTCTGGCCTCCCCAGGCATTGCCCCCATGTGCACATACTCTCACAGAGACATGAACTATACACACGATTAAAAATTAAATCAAGGGGCTGGAGAGATGGCTCAGAGGTTAAGAGCATTGCCTGCTCTTCCAAAGGTCCTGAGTTCAATTCCCAGCAACCACATGG
>NW_004949097.1:1458383-1463433 GCF_000317375.1 Microtus ochrogaster
GGTCTGGTGCCCTCTTCTGGCCTGCAGAGATACACATAGACAGAATATTGTATACATAATAAATAAATAAATATTTAAAAAAAATTAAATCAAATCTCCCAAACAACCCAAAAGCTGGCCTCAGCAGTGAGGCCCAGGTGGACATTGTGTACCTAGATGTAACTCTCAGGAAGGATATCGCTTCTGCAGCTGGGGACTGTATTGCCTGACTCCACACATGAGAAAACAGCCCACAGGTAATATCCCATGTTTGAAAATTATATCTGTGGTTGGGCAGTGGTGGGGCCCGCCTTTAATCCTAGCACTCGGGAGGCAGCATCAGAGGATGGACCTCTGAATTTGAGACTAGCCTGGTCTACAGAGTGAGTTCCAGGACAAACAGGGCTACACAGAAAAACCCTGTCTTAAAAAAAAATGTAGTCTTCAAAAATGTTACCATTAAGATAATATGAAAGAAGACCCAGAGGCTGCTATTTTCTACGGTATTCTAGGAGTGGATGTGACCATCTTCAAAGCTTTTTCATCTGGGACCAGAGCTTCTCCTGAAATGTGGCTGCCGACTCTATGTGCCTTTGGTGTCTGGGCTACATTGTCTCTTTTCATAAAGGGAAGTAGAACTGGGATTTTTTTTTTTTTTTTTTTCGAGCTCTGCTTCTGCTAGGTTATTCCTGGAGGTGGAGAACTTGCTTTTTTCAACTCTGGGGTTCTACGGCTTGGTTCATAGGAGCTCACTCAGTTAACATCTGCTGCCTGGCATGGATCAAATGAGCCCAGGTTATCTGGTATCTGGAGCTTCATGTGGAGGTCTCAGACTGAATCTGTTCAACTTGGGGAGAGCGGCCTGTCGACAGCTTCGCTAAGCTCCCCCGGTACAGATAAGACAAAGGTGACGTAAGGCTGGATAAATATTTTTACATGAAACGTAGTTGTCGTGAGCCAAGCATGGGGGCTCAGGCCTAAAATCTCGGCACTGACAAGACAGACGCAGGTAGATCTCTGTGAGTTCAAGGAGTCTAGCCAGGGCTCTGTAGGGAGTCCCAGGCCAGCGAGGGTCATATAGGGAGACCCTCTCTCAAAAACTCAAATCAAAACAAAACTCTCCCAAATGAAAAGCAGTAGCTGTGATAGGCTGAAAACACTCTCCTAAAAAAATGTTGTGTAGCTGGGCATGGAGCTTGTGAACATCGCCTCTGTGTCCAAAGAGACACAGTGTGAAGGTGTGGGGCTAGGCTCACAGCCCTTGAGACAACAGAGGGAGGACTAGTTAAGATCCTCCTTGATCCCAAATGCAACCCTATGTATCCTAAAGGGTCAGACATGGAGAGATCCACGGAGAAGCAGGCCTCAGAGGAGAGGCTATAGCGATGCAGCCATTGGTGAGGAGAAGGAAGAGACCACGTGAGACCCTCTTAGATGCTCGAGGTGCCGCCTATGCTGTGGGCTGATGAAACGGCGTCCAGGCGTTCAGCCTCCAGAAATCTCGGAGAAGTCTCTCTTGTTGTAAGTCACGGAGTTTGTGACAATCCCTCCCAGCATTCTTAGGAAGCTGATATGGCCGCAGAACTGGAGACGAGTTCATTTTATTCTAGTGCGTGCACAATAATACCTGCTTTTCCAAGACTCGTTGTTTTAAATTTGCCTTCTCTGGATCTCACTGCTTTCAATGAACAAAAAATTAATACAGAATGGAGCTCATTTGGTAGAGTGCTTGTCCAGCCTGCACAAAGCCGTGGGTTTGGTCCACAGGGTCATATAAATCGGGTGCATTGGTATGAGCCTCTAATCCCAGCACGTGAGGGGTGGAGGCTTGGGGCTGAGAAGTTCAAGATCTTCCTCAGCTTCTTATCAAATCTGAGGCAAGCCTGGACTCTGTGAACCTTGTCTCAAAAGCAAAAATCCAATTGCATGTGCTTATTAGTCATACTGTCCTTAAATTTAATATGGTTAAGCTTGTTAGGAATATAAAGCATTGGCTAGCTGATCTTTATTGACGGTTTACAGCACGTCACTCACTGTGATGTGGTCCTTTTCCTGTTTGGTTTTTGACTCAGTCTTACTATGGTTTCATTTCTGGCCTTGAACTTGGCATCCTCCTGCTTCATAGTCACCCAAGGGCTAGGATTACCACATCTGGCTACTGTGGGTTGGTTTCTGTTTGTTTGTTTCTTGAGGAGGTTAATAAAGATATTTTAATTTAGAGGGCTGAAATGCCCTCAATTCGGTATCTACATGCATGAAATAACAGTGAAAAAGAAATTTTGGTTTGGATGGCAATGTAAGGGCTACAAGAAAGAGAGACCTGTGGAGAGAAAGAAAGACGCCCCGAGCATGGGTGTGGGCTCCTTCAGGGAAACTAGCACTTTCCCACAGTCATGGGTGCGAGACTTTGGTGGCTTTTGAAGTTGTTATGCTCAAAATGTTGCTCAAGGACCCCAAGAGACCACAGGAGCAAGTGTTCCTGGGAGCACTTGCCAGGCTTACAGTGAACAAGATAAAAGTCTACATCACAGAGAGGCAGGAAACTAGCTATCCTTACTGTAACCAAATTAATAACCACTTTTCTTTTATTTTGTTTTTACAAAAAAAAAAAGAGCAAAACATGTCTTTAATTTCACTACTTGGGAGCAGAGACAGGCAGAGCAAATCTCTGAGTTTGAGGCCAGCCTGGTCTACAGAGTGAGTTCCAGGACAGCCAGGAATATACACAGAAAAACCCTGTCTTGAAAAAAACACCCAAACCAGCCAACCAACCAAACAAACAAAAGCAAGCCATGACTTTAAATTGCAAATCAGTATTTTTAAAAATCGATTTTATTTGTGTGTGTGCTGCAGCGTGCATGTGGAGGCTGGGGGACAATTTATGGGAGTCAGTTCTCTCTGAAGTAATCTTCGTGTAGATACTGAAGATTGAACTCGGGTTGTCAGGGTTGCAGGCAAGTGACTTTATCCATTGAAACTCACTGGTCCACAAATCAGTAGTTTTCATAGTTGCATTTATGCTGGGTAGTGATGATGCATGCCTTTAATCCCAGAACTCAGGAGTCAGAGACAGGCGGATCTCTGTGAGTTTGAGGCCACCAGCCTGGTCTACAGAGTTAGTTCCAGGACAGGTTCCAAAGCTACAAAGAAATCCTATCTCAAAAACAACAAAAACAAAACAAACAAAAGAATTTCTTTCTTTCTTTCTTTCTTCCTTCCTTCCTTCCTTCCTTCCTTTCTTCCTTTCTTCCTTTCGTGTGTGTACACACTGGGGATTGAACCACAATTGGGATGTTAGGCATGGTGGTAATAGTCTTTACCCACTGAGTCCTCTCACTGGTCCCAAAGTTAATGATCTCAATTGAGATTGCCAGAAAAATTTCTGAGAAAAGGGATGGGCTTTTCCTAAGGTCATATACATTCAGGCTTTCAGCCTGACTCTTTATTACTTTAACATGAAGCATCTGTCTATGAAAAAAAATGAGGTCTCTATATTGGCAATTTTCACAGCAAATTTTAATGGTGTAAAAATTCTTGCTTCTCAGACTCTAGGGATAGGGGCTCATTTCCCTTCCTATGTCACCACAATTTTCTCTCTCTTTTTTTTATCTTTCCTTAGTTTCCCCCTCTGAGACTTGAGATCCCTTAATTTACGGATCGACAAAGCCAAAGTCTGCTTCCTGTAAACTCTTCCAAACTGAACAGGGCATAGATCTTACCTATTTAGGGATCAAGGGTCCCAACTTTGGGCTGGAGAGATGACTCAGGAGTTAAGAATTCTTGCTGCTCAAGCATAAGGACCAGAGCTTGGGTCCCAACATCCATGCAAAAATCCAGCTATGGTCTGGGGCAAGTGTGTAAACCCTTGTACCCAGGAGGATGGAGACAAGAGGTTCTCTGAGGCCTGCGGGCTGCTAGACCAGCTAAAAAGTGCTAGGCTCAACTAGAGGCTCTACATCAAGAGAACATGATGGAGAAGTGATTGAGGATAGAACACACACACACACACACACACCTACTAATCTGGGGCTGGGCCAGGGGGATGACAGGCAAGCACTTGGAGATCAGAGGGTCATCATTTGAAGTCAATTTGGAACAGAGGATGTCATTACTGAAGACATTAAAACACATGAACAGTAAAGTGTACAACAGATTGTTAGGTCTGAGATTGTTTCCAAAAACAACAGGGTCTTTTATCATGAGGTAAATGATTAAATTGTTAGAGCTGCAGGCAGACTCTGATAGAGATATAATCTGGATACATAACTCTTGGAGGACTGGGGACATATGGCCCAGTTGCCAGGTACATATTTAATCCTACTTATGACACATGTCTCGCTCTCAGAACACTAAGGGCCTTTAGGTCTTGTAAGACAGCTGTTCTCATTGTTGTAATGCTTTTATTTTTAATTATGTGTCTCCGTGTATGTGTATACGTGTGCAGTGTCCTCAGAGGCCAGAAGAGGACATCAGATCACTGGAACTGGAGCTACAGGCCCTGCAAACTGCTGATACAGTTGCTTGGAACAGAACTGGGGTCCTCCTCTGATGTGGGATGTCCTGTTTATGTGTTGCTTTATTGGTTGATGAATAAAGCTGCTTAGGCCTATGGCAGGGCAGAATAAAGGCAGGTGGGAAATCCAAACAGAGATGTAGGGAGAGAGTGGGCTGAGTCAGGCAGCCACCATGTAGCTGCCAAAGGAGACATTCAGTCTGGAATCTTTACCGGTAGGCCACAGTCTTGTGATGATACACACATTAATATAAATGGGTTAATTTAAGATGTAAGAGTTAGTTAATGAGAAGCCTGAGCTAATAGGCCAAACAGTGTTGTAATTTATATAGTTTCTGTGTGATTGTTTGGGTCTGAGCAGCCAGGAAATGAATGAGCAGTCTCTGTTTATACTCCTCAATGACAGGAATTGCTGTTAACAACTGGGGAGCCATCTCTCCAGCTAGTGGATTTCCTTCTCTCTCTTTCTTTCTTTCTTTCTTTCTTTCTTTCTTTCTTTCTTTCTTTCTTTCTTTCTTCCTCTTTCTTTTTTTCTCTCCTCCTCTTCCTCTTCCTCTT